>NW_017203921.1:0-5841 GCF_001704415.2 Capra hircus | reverse complement strand
CAGGCGAGATGAGGCCCATTTCTGTGAGCGTCTTCGAGGCCTAATCACACCTAACCTCTCGAACTTCCAAAGGGTCCTTCACATCCTTGCTGCAACTCAAGAAGTTTCCCCGACATACCCGTTCCAACTCGAGAGGAAGCACGAGAGTCCCGCCAAATCCAGAGCAGCCCCGTTTCGCCTCATACCTCGAGCGGAGGGATCCTTTCCCTGCGTGGTCGGGAAAGAATTCCGGCGTTCCCGTCGCATCTCAAGAGGAGGCGCTCTCCACCGGAAAGGCGAGAGGAACTCCAGGTCTTGCCACCATTCCAGAGTCCCCCAGATGTCTCAGTCCATTCCAGAGAAACCTGTTTTCCCTGCACTGCGTCGACTTTCAAGCCGAGGATCGACTCCACACCACACGGTGGCACGTGGGACAGCCCTGTGGAAAGCCTCGTGGAAAAGCCTCTTGGGAAAGCGTCGAGGGAAAGCCACAGATCCGTTGATCCACGCGAAGGGAAGCGTGACACTGCTGCTACAGCTCGGGAGGAAAGCGCACGTGCATGCCCCACTCGAGTAGAGGACTGACTGCCCTGGGGAGACTCCAGAAGTACACCAAGATCTATGTCAGCACTGGAGAGGAATCCTCAGGTTACAGCACCGACTCCACAAAGACCTTAGGCTCCGACATCAACGGAGAGGAATCCCGAGAGGCCCCTGAGCTACTCACATGGGGACTGGCCTTCCTGAGGCCAGCAGAACGGGTCCCTGAGGTCCCCGTCGTAAGTCGAGAGCACCTGCCGCAACTCGAGAAAATCCAGGGGCTTCTCCCCTCCAGGCGAGATGGGCCCATTTCCACTGAGGCGTCTCGAGGCTAATTACACCTAACCTCTGGAACTTCCAAAGGGTCCTTCACACCTTTGCCGCAACTCAAGAAGTTCCCGACATGCCCGTCTCCACTCGAGAGGAAGCACGAGAATCCCGCCCACATCCAGAGGAGCCCTGTTTCCTCCTCCTAGCTCGAGGGGAGGGATCCTTTCCCTGCGTGGTCCTGAAAGAATTCCCGGCATTTCCGTCGCATCTCAAGAGGAGGCTCTCTCAACAGAAAGGCGATAGGACTCCAGGTCGTGCAACCATTCCCAGAGTCCCCCAGATATCTCCGTCCGTTCCAGGAAACCTGTTTTCCCAGCACTGCGTCGACTTTCAATCTGAAGATCGACTCACACCACGGTGGCACGTGGGACAGCCCTGTGGGAAAGCCTCGTGGGAAAGCCTCGAGGGAAAGCCACAGATTCCTTGATCCACGCGAATGGAAGCGCGACAGTGCTGCTACAACTCGAGAGGAAAAACGCCACGTGCATGCCCCCACTCGAGAGGAGACTGACTCCACTGGGGAGACTCCAGAAGTACCCCAAGATCCATGTCAGCACTGGAGAGGAATCCTCAGGTTCCGGCACCGATTCCACACAAGGTCTTAGGCCCCGGCATCGACGGGAGAGAATCCCAAGAGGCCCCCGAGCAACTCGCATGGGGACTGGCCTTTCCTGAGGCCACCAGAGCGGGTCCCTGAGGTCCCCGTCGTAAGTCGAGAGCGCCTGCCGCAACTCGAGAAAATCCAGGTGGTTTTTCCCTTCCAGGCGAGGTGAGGCCCATTTCCGCTCAGGCATCTCGAGGCAAATCACACCTATCATCTGGAAATTCCAAAGGTCCTTCACACCCTTGCTGCACCTCAAGAATTTCCCCGACATACCCGTCTCCACTCGAGAGGAAGCACTAGAGTCCCGCCATATCCAGAGGTGCCCCGTTTGCGCCTCATAGCTCGAGAGAGGGATCCTGTCCCTGCGAGGTCGGAAAAGAATTTTCCGGCATTCCGTCGCATCTCAAGAGGAGCGCTCTCCACAGGAAAGGCGAGAGGAACTCCAGGGTCGTGCCACCATTGCCAGAGTTCCACTGATGACTCAGTCCATTAAAGGGAAATCTGTTTTCCCAGCACTGCCTCGACTTTCAAGCCGAGGATCGACACACACCAAGGTGGCACGTGGGACAACACTGTGGGAAAGCCTCGTGGGAAAGCCTCGAGGGAAAGCCACAGATTCCGTTGATCCTCGCGAACAGAAGGGTGACACTGCTGCTACAGCTCGGGTGGAAAGCCCACGTGCATGCCCCCACTCGAGACGAGGACTGACTCCCGTGGGGAGACTCCAGAAGTACCCAAGATCCATGTCAGCACTGGAAGGCATCCTCAGGTTCCGGCACGACTCCACACAAGGTCTTAGGCCCCAGCATCGATGGGAGAGGAAACCCGAGAGGCCCCCGAGAGTCCCGAGCAGCTCGCATGGGGACTGGCCTTTCCTGAGGCCACCAGAGTGGGTCCCTGAGTCCCCGTCGTAAGTCGAGAGCACTGCCGCAACTCGAGAAAATCCAGGAGGTTCTCCCTCCAGGCGAGATGGGCCCATTTCCGCTGAGGCGTCTCGAGGCTAATCACACCTAAACTCTGGAACTTCCAAAAGGTCCTTCACACCCTTGCTGCAACTCAAGAAGTTCCCCGACATACCCGTCTCCACTCGAGAGGAAGCACGAGAGTCCCGCCATATCCAGAAGAGCCCCATTTCCGCCTCCTAGCTCGAGAGGAGGGATCCTTTCCCTGCGTGTCGGGAAAGAATTCCCGCGTTCCCGTCGCATCTCACGTGGAGCCGCTCTCCACAGGAAAGGCGAGAGGAACTCCAGGGTCGTGCCACCATTCCAGAGTCCCCCAGATGTCTCCGTCCATTCCAGGGAAACCTATTTTCCCTGCACTGCCTCGACTTTCAAGCGAGGATCGACTCACACCACGGTGGCACGTGGGGACAGCCCTGTGGAAAGCCTCGTGGGAAAGCCTCGTGGAAAGCCCCGAGGGAAAAGCACAGATCCGTTTATCCACGTGAAGGGAAGGGTGACACTGCTGCTACAGCTCGGGAGGAAATCGCACGTGCATGCCCCCACTCGAGACGAGGACTGACTCCACTGGGAGACTCCAGAAGTACCCCCAGATCCATGTCAGCACTGGAGAGGAATTCTCAGGTTCCTGCACCGGCTCCACACAAGATTTTAGGCCCGGCATCGACAGGAGAGAAATCCCGAGAGGGCCCCGAGCAACTCGCATGGGGACTGGCCTTTCTGGAGGCCACCAGAGCGGGTCCCTGAGGTCCTCGTCTTAAGTCGAGAGCACCTGCCGCAACTCAAAAAATCCAGTAGGTTCTCCCCTTCAGGCGAGATGAGGCCCATTTCCGCTGAAGCGACTCGAGTCTAGTCACACCTAACCTTTGGAACTTCCAAAGGGTCGTTCACACCCTTGCTGCAACTCAAGAAGTTCCCCGACATACCGTCTCCACTCGACAGGAAGCACTAGAGTCCCGCCCACATACAGAGGAGCCCGTTTACCCTCCTAGCCTGAGAGGAGGGATCCTTTCCCTGCGTGGTCGGGAAAGAATTCCCGGCGATCCGTTGCATCTCAAGAGGAGGCGCTCTCCACAGGAAAGGCGAAGGAACTCCAGGATCGTGCCATCATTCCAAGAGTCCCCCAGATATCTCAGGTGCCGGTGTCCAGCCACGCTGCATCCAGGGAATTTGACGGATGGACGGCGTTGACGTGGAAAGTCTTGTGTATTTATTAATGTAAGATTAGATTAAGAAATTATAGGGTAGTAAGAAGATTAACTGGAGGGAAAAAGGCTGAATAGCTAGGTTTACGCGGAAGGCCAATAAAATTCCCGACAAGGAATTTTCTGGCGGACTCTGGGAATGGTGCACGACCCTCGAGTTCCTCTGTGACTTTTCACACTAGGCTTTCCCACAGGGCTTTCCCACGAGTCTTATCACAGGGCTGTCCACGTGCCACCGTGGTGTGAGTCGATCCTCGGCTTGAAAGTCGAGGCAGGCAGGGGAAAACAGTTTCCCTGGAATGACTGAGACATCTGGGGGACTCTGGGAATGGCACGACCCTGGAGTTCCTCTCGCCTTTCCTGTGGAGAGCACCTCCTCTTGAGATGCGACGGGACGCCGGGAATTCTTTCACGACCACGCAGGGAAAGGATCCCTCTCTCGAGCTAGGAGGCGGAAACGTGGCTCCTCTGGATGTGGCGGGACTCTCGTTCTTCCTCTCGAGTGGAGACGGGTATGTCGGGGATCTTCCTGAGTTGCAGCAAGGGTGTGAAGGACCCTTTGGAAGTTCCAGAGCGTTAGGTGTGATTAGCTCGAGACGCCTCAGCGGAAATGGGCCTCATCTCGCCTGGAGGTGAGAACCTCCTGATTTTCTCGAGTTGCGGCAGGTGCTCTCGACTTACGACGGGGACCTCAGGGACACGCTCTGGTGGCCTCAGGAAAGGCCAGTCCCCATGCGAGTTGCTCTGGGCCTCTCGGGATTCCTCTCCCCTCGATGCCGGGGCCAAAGATCTTGTGTGGAGTCGGTGCCGGAACCTGAGGATTTCTCTCAGTGCTGACATGGATCTTGGGGTACTTCTGGAGTCTCTCCAGGGAGTCAGTCCTCGTCTCGAGTGGGGCATACATTTGCGCTTTCCTCCCGAGCTGTAGCAGCAGTGTCACGCTTCCCTTCGCGTATATCAAGGGATCTGTGGCTTTCCCACGAGCTTTCGCAAAGGGCTGTCCCAAGTGCCACCGTTGGTTGTGAGTTGATCCTCGGCTTGAAAGTCGAGGCAGTATGCAGGGAAAACAGGTTTCCCTGGAATGGACTGAGACATCTGGGGACTCTGGGAATGTGGCACGACCCTGGAGTTCCTCTCGCCTTTCCTGGTGCAGAGCGCCTCCTCTTGAGATGCGACGGGAATGCCGGAATTCTTTCCCGACCACGCAGGGAAAGGATCCCTCCTCTCGAGCTAGGGAGTCGGAAACGGGGCTCCTCTGGATGTGGCGGGACTCTCGTGCTTCCTCTCGAGGAGACGGGTATGTCGGGGAACTTCTTAGTTGCAACAAGGGTTGAAGGACGCTTTCGAATTCCAGAGGTAAGATATGATTAGCCTCGAGACGCCTCAGCGGAAATGGGCCTCATCTCGCCGGAGGGAAACCTCCTGGATTTTCTCGAGTTGCGGCAGGTGCTTCGACTTAGGTCGGGGACCTCAGAGACCCGCTCTGGTGGCCTCAGAAAAGGCCAGTCCCCATGCGAGTGCTCGGGGCCTCTCGGTATTCCTCTCCGTCGTCGATGGCGGGGCATAAGACCTTGTGTGGAGTGGTGCCGGAACCTTAAGATTCCTCTCCCGGTGCTGACATGGATCTTGGGGTACTTCTGGAGTCTCCCCAGGGGAGTCAGTACTCGTCTCCATTGGGGGCATGCAGTGCCATTTCCTCCCGAGCTGTAGCGGCAGTGTCACGTTTCCCTTCGCGTGGATCAAGGGATCTGTGGCTTTCCCTCGAAGCTTCCCTCGAGGCTTTCCCACGAGGCTTTCCCACTGGTCTGTCCCACGTGCCACCGTTGTGTGAGTCGATCCTCGGCTTGAAAGTCGAGGCAGTGCAGGGAAAACAGGTTTCCCTGGAATGGACGGAGATATCTGGGGGACTCTGGAATGGTGACACGACCCTGAATTCCTCTCGAATTTCCAGTGGAGAGCGCCTCCTCTTGAGATGCGACCGGGAACGCCGGGAATTTCTGTCCGACCACGCAGGGAAAGGATCCCTCCTCTCGAGCTATGAGGCGGAAACGGGGCTCCTCTGGATGTCGGCGGGGTTCTCGTGCTTTCTCTCGAGTGGAGACGAGTATGTCGGGAAACTTCTTGGAGGTGCAGCAAGGGTGTGAAAGACCCTCTGGAAGTTCCAGAGGTTAGGTGTGATTAGCCTCGAGATGCCTCAACGGAAATGGCATCATCTCGCCTGGAC
>NW_017203920.1:0-5842 GCF_001704415.2 Capra hircus | reverse complement strand
GGTGGAAAGCCCTAGAGGGAAGACACAGATCCCTTGATCCACGTGAAGGGAAGCGCGACACTGCTGCTCTACAGCTCAGAAGGAAAGCGCAGTTCATGCCCCCACTCGAGCCGAGGACTGACTCACCTGGGGAGACTCCAGAAGTACCCCAAGATCCATGTCAGCACTGTAGAGGAATCCTCAGGTTCCGGCACTGACTCCATACAAGGTCTTAGGCCACAGCATCGACGGGAGAGGAATCCCGAGAGAGCCCCCGAGCAACTCACATGGGACTGGCCTTTCCTGAGGCCACCAGATGGTCCCTGAGGTCCCCCGTCTTAAGTCGAGAGCACCTGCCGCAACTCCAGAAAATCCAGGAGGTTTTCCCCTCCAGGCGAGATGAGGCCCATTTCCGCTGAGGCGTCTCGAGGCTAATCACACCTAACCTCTGGAACTTCCAAAGGGTCCTTCACACCCTTGCTGCAACTCAAGAAGTTCCCCGACATACCCGTCTCCACTCGGGAGGAGGCACGCGAGTCCCAGCCACATCCAGAGGAGCCCCGTTTCCGCCTCCTAGGTCGAGAGGAGGGAACCTTTCCCTGCGTGTTCGGAAAGAATTCCCGGCGTTTCCGTCGCAATCAAGAGGAGTTGCTCTCCACAGAAAAGGAGAGAGCAACTCCAGGGTCGTGCCACCATCCCAGAGTTCCCCCAGATGTCTCAGTCCATTTCAGGGAAACCTGTTTTCCCTGCACTGCTCACTTTCAAGCCGAGGATCGACTCACACCACGTGGCACGTGGGACAAGCCCTGTGGGAAAGCCTCGTGGGAAAGCCTGTGGGAAAGCCTCGAGGGAAAGCTACACATCCTTGATCCACGCAAATGGATGCGGGACACTGCTGCTACAGCTCGGAAGGAAAACGCACGTGCATGCCCCACTCGAGACGAGGACTGTCTCCCCTGGGGAGACTCCAGAAGTACCCAAGATCCATGTCACCACTGGAGATGAATCCTCAGGTTCCGGCACCCACTCCACACAAGATCTTAGGCCCCGGCATCGACGGGAGAGGAATCCCGAGTGGCCCACGAGCAGTTCGCATGGGGACTGGCCTTTCCTGAGGCACCAGAGGGTGTCCCTGAGGTCCCCATCGTAAGTCGAGAGCACCTGCCGCAACTCGGGAAAATCCAGGAGGTTCTCCCCTCCAGGCGAGATGAGGCCCATTTGCGCTGAGGCGTCTCCAAACTAATCACACCTAAACTCTGGCTTCCAAAGGGTCCTTCACTCCTTTGCTGCAACTCAAGAAGTTCCCCGACTTACCCGTCTCCACTCGAGAGGAAGCACGAGAGTCCCGCCCAAATCCAGAAGAGCCCGGTTTCCGCCTCCTAGCTTGAGAGGAGGGATCCATTCCCTGCGTGGTCGGGAAAGTATTCCCGGCGTTCCCGTCGCATCTCAAGAGGAGGCGCTCTCCACAGGAAAGGCGAGAGGAACTCCAGGGTCGTGCCACCATTCCCAGAGTCACCCAGATATCTCAGTCCATTCTAGGGAAACCTGTTTTCCCTGCACTGCCTCGACTTTCAAGACGAGGATCGACTCACACCACGGTGGCACGTGGGACAGCCCTGTGGGAAAGCCTCGTGGGAAAGACTCGTGGGAAAGCAACGAGGGTAAGCCACAGATCCCTTGATCCAAGCGAAGGGAAGCGTGACACTGCTGCTACGGCTCGAGAGGAAAACGCACGTGCATGCCCGCACTCGAGACGAGGACTGACTCCCCTGGGGAGACTCAGAAGTACCCAAGATCCCAAGTCAACACGGGAGAGGAATTCTCAGGTTCCGGCACCGACTCCACACAAGGTCTTAGGCCCCGGCATCGACGGAGAGGAATCCCGAGAGGCCCCCGAGCAAGTCGCATGGGACTGGCCTTTCCTGAGGCCACCAGAGCGGGTCCCTGAGGTCCCCGTCGTAAGTCGAGAGCACCTGCCGCAACTCGAGAAAATCCAGGAGGTTCTCCCCTCCAGGCCAGATGAGGCCCATTTCCGCTGAGGCGTCTCGAGGCTATTCACACCTAACCTCTGGAACGTCCAAAGGGTCCTTCACACCCTTGCTGCAACTCAAGAAGTTCCCCGACATACCCGTCTGCCACTCGAGAGGAAGCACCAGAGTTCTGCCCACATCCAGAGCAGCCCCGTTTCCGCCTCCTAGCTCAACGGAGGGATCCTTTCCCTGCGTGATCGGGAAAGAATTCTCGGCTTTCCTGTCGCATCTCAAGAGGAGGCGCTCAACACAGGAAAGGCGAGAGGAACTCCAGGGCCGTGCCACATTCCCAGAGTCCCCCAGAAGTCTCAGTCCATTCCAGGGAAACCTGTTTTCCCTGCACTGCCTCGACTTTCAAACCGAGGATCGACTCACACCACGGTGACACGTGGGACAGCCCTGTGGGAAAGCCTCATGGAAAGCCTCGTGGGAAAGCCTCGAGGGAAAGCCACAGATCCCTTGATCCACTCGAAGGGATGCCTGACACTGCTGCTAGAGCTTGGGAGGAAAGAGCACTTGCATGCCCCCACTCGAGAGGAGGACTGACTCCCCTGGGGAGACTCCAGAAGTACCCAAACATCCATGTCACCACCGAGGAGGAATCCTCAGGTTCCGGCACCCACTCCACACAAGATCTTAGGCCCCGGCATCGAAGGGAGAGGAATCCCGAGAGGCCCCGAGCAACTCGCATGGGGACTGGCCTATCCTTAGGCCACCAGAGCGAGGTCCCTGAGGTCCCCGTCGTAAGTCGAGAGCACCTGCCCGCAACTCGAGAAAATCCAGGAGTTTCTCCCCTCCAGGCGAGATGAGTCCCATTTCCGCTGAGCCGTCTCGAGGCTAATCACACCTAACCTCGGAACTTCCAAAGGTCCTTCACACCCTTGCTGCAACTCAAGAAGTTCCCCGACATACCAGTCTCCACTCGAGAGAAGCACGAGAGTCCCGCCCACATCCAGAGGAGCCCCGTTTCCGCCTCCTAGCTCGAGAGGAGGGATCCTTTCCCTGCGTGGTCGGGAAAGAATTCCCGGCTTTCCCGTCGCATCTCAAGAGGAGGCGCTCTCCACAGGAAAAGGTTGAGGAACTCCACGGTCGTGCCACCATTCCCAGAATCCCCCAGATGTCTCAGGCCATTCCAGGGAAACCTGTTTTCCCTGCACTACCTTGACTTTCAAGCCGAGGATCGACTCACACCAAGGTGGCACGTAGGACAGCCCTGTAGGAAGGCCTCGTGGGAAAGCCTCGTGGGAAAGCCTCGAGGGAAAACCACAGATCCCTTAATCCAAGCGAAGGGAAGCGTGACACTGCTGCTACAGCTCAAAGGAAAGCACACGTGCAGGCTCCCACTCGAGACGAGGACTGACTCCCCTGGGGAGACTCAGAAGTACCCAAGTTCCATGTCAGCACAGGAGAGGAATCCTCAGGTTCCGGCACCGACTCCACACAATGTTTTAGGCCCCGACTTCGACGGGAGAGGAATCCCGAGAGGCCCCCGATCAACTCGCATGGGGACTGGCCTTTCCTGAGGCCACCAGAGCGGGTCCCTGAGGTCCCCGTCGTAAGTCGAGAGCACCTGCCGCATCTCGAGAAAATCCAGGAGGTTCTCCCCTCCAGGCCGAGATGAGGCCCATTTCCGCTGAGGCGTCTCGAGGCAATTCACACCTACCTTCTGGAACTTCCAAAGGGTCCTTCACACCATTGCTGCAAACTCAAAAAGTTCCCCGACATACCCGTCTCCACTCGAGAGGAAGCACGAGAGTCCCGCCCACATCTAGAGGAGCCCCGTTTCCGCCTGCTAGATCGATGAAGGGATCCTTTCCCTCGTGCTCCGGGGAAAAAATTCCTGGCGTTTCCGTCGCATCTCAAGAGGAGGCGCTCTCCACAGGAAAGGTGAGAGGAACTCCAGGGTCGTGCCACCATTCCCAGAGTCCCCAGATGTCTCAGCCCATTCCAGGGAACCTGTTTTCCCTGCACTGCCTCCACTTTCAAGCCGAGGATCGACTCACACCACGGTGGCACGTGGGACAGCCCTGTGGGAAAACCTCCTGGGAAAGCCTCCTGGGAAAGCCTCGATGGAAAACCACAGATCGCTTGATCCACGCGAATGGAAGCGTGACACCTCTGCCACAACTCGGGAAGAAAGCGCACGTGCATGCCCCCACTCGAGACGAGGACCGACTCCATTGAGGAGACTCCAGAAGTACCCCAAGTTCCATGTCAGCACTTGAGAGGAATCCTCAGGTTCAGGCACCGACTTCACACAAGGTCTTAGGCCCCGGCATCGACGGGAGAGGAATCCCGAGAGGCCCCCGAGCAACTCGCATGGGGACTGTCCTTTCCTGAGGCCACCAGAGCGTGTCCCTGAGGTCCCCGTCGTAAGTCGAGAGCACATGTCGCAACTCGAGAAAATCCAGGAGGTTCTCCCCTCCAGGCGAGATGAGGCCCATTTCCCCTGAGGCGTCTCCGAGGCTAATGACACCTAACCTCTGAAACTTCCAAAGTGTCCTTCACACCCTTGCTTCAACTCAAGAAGTTCCCTGACATACCGTCTCCACTCGAGAGGAAGCACGAGAGTCCCGCCCACATTCAGAGGAGTCTCGTTTCCGCCTCCTATCTCGAGAGGAGGGATCCTTTCCCTGCGTGGTCAGGAAAGAATTCCCGGTGATCACGTCGCATCTCAAGAGGAGGCCCTCTCCACAGGAAAGGCGAGAGGAACTCCAGGGTCGTTCCACAATTCCCAGAGTCACCCAGACGTCTCAGTCCATTCCAGGGAAACCTGTTTTCCCTGCACTGCCTCGGCTTTCAAGCGAGGATCGACTCACACTATGGTGGCACGGGGGACAGCCCTGTGGGAAAGCCTCGTGGATAGCCTCGTGGGAAAGCCTCGAGGGAAAGCCACAGATCCCTTGAACCACGCGAAGGGAAGTGCGACACTGCTGCTGCAGCTCGAGAGGAAAGCGCACGTGCATGCCCCCACTCGAGACGAGGACTGACTCCCCTGGGGAGACTCCAGAAGTACCCCAGGATCCATGTCGGCACTGGAGAGGAATCCTCAGGTTCCGGCACCGACTCCTCACAAGGTCTTAGGCCCCAGCATCGACGGAGAGGAATCCCGAGAGGCCCCCGAGCAACTCGCATGGGGACTGGCCTTCCTGAGGCCACCAGAGCGGGTCCTGAGGCCCCGTCGTAAGTCAAGAGTACCTGCCGCAACTCGAAATATCCAGGAGGATCTCCCTTCCAGGCGAGATGAGGCCCATTTCCGCTGAGGCTTGTCGAGGCTAATCACACCTAAGCTCTAGAATTTCCAAAGGGTCCTTCACACCGTTGCTGCACCTCAAGAAGTTCCCCGACACACCAGTCTCCACTCGAGAGGAATCACGAGAGTCCCGCCCACATCCAGAGGAGCCCCGTTTCCGCCTCATAGCTCGAGAGGAGGGATCGTTTCCCTGCGAGTTCGGAAAAGAATTCCCGGCGTTCCCGTCCCATATCAAGAGGAGGCGCTCTCCACAGGAAAGGTGAGAGGAACTCCAGGGTCGTGCCACCATTCCCAGAGTCGCCCTGATGTCTCAGTCCATTCCAGGGAAACCTGTTTTCCCTGCACTGTCCCTGCCACTGCCCTCGACTTCAAAGCTGAGGATCGGACTCACACACTATAACCCCCAAAAGGTGAGATGGGGAACACTGCCAAGAAGAATCTGGGGACTGCATCAGGCAACAGAGATAATAAAAGAACACGTCCCGGATCGAGCCCTGTGGAACATCCTCGCGTGGCGAAAGACCAAGCCTCGTTGAGGCGCAAAGCTCGGCACGAGAAAGCACCAGATCCCTTGATCCAC
>NW_017203919.1:0-5842 GCF_001704415.2 Capra hircus | reverse complement strand
CTGGAGAAGAATCCTCAAGCTCCGGATCCACTCACACAAGGTTGTGGCCCGGCATCGAGGGGAGAAGAATCCGAGAGGCCCCGAGAAACTCACATGGGGACTGGCCTTTCCTGAGGCCCAGAGCGGGTCCCTGAGTCCCCGTCGTAAGTTGAGAGCCTGCCGCAACTCGAGAAAATCCAGGAGGTTCTCCCCTCCAGCGAGATGAGGCCCATTTCCGCTGAGGCGTCTCGAGGCTAATCACACCTAACCTCTGGAACTTCCAAAGGGTTCTTCACACGCTTGCTGCAACTGAAGAAGTTTCCGACTTACCCGTCTCCACTCGAGAGGAAGCACGAGAGTCCCGCCCAATCCAGAGGAGCCACGTTTCCGCCTCCTAGCTCGAGAGGAGGGATCCATTCCCTGCGTGGTTCGGGAAAGAATTCCCGGCGTTGCCGTCGCATCTCAAGAGAGGCGCTCTCCACAGGAAAGGCGAGACGAACTCCAGGGTCGTGGCCACCTTCAAGAGTCCCCAAGATGTCTCAGTCCATTCCAGTGAAACCTGTTTTCCCTGCACTGCCTTCACTTTCAAGCAAGGATCGACAACACCATGGTGGCAAGTGGGAGCCCTGGGAAAGCCTCGAGAAGGAGGGAAAGCCACAGATCCCTTGATCCTCGCGAAGGGAAGCGGAACTGCTGATACAGCTCGGGAGGAAAGCGCACGTGCATGCCCAGACTCGATAGGAGGACTGACTCCCCTGTGGAGACTCCAGAAGTACCCAAGATCCATGTCAGCACTGGGGAGAATCCTCAAGATCTGCTCCGCACGTACACACAAGGTTTAGGCCCCGACATCGACGGGAGAGAATCCCGAGAGGCCCACGAGCAACTCCATGGGGATTGGCCTTTCCTGAGGCCACCAGAGCGGGTCCCTGAGGTCCCCATTATAAGTCGAGAGCACCTGCCGCAACTCGAGAAAATCCAGGAGGTTCTCCCCTCCAGGCGAGATGAAGCCCTTTCCACTGAGGCGTCTCGAGGCTATCACACATAACCTCAGAAACTTCCAAAGGGTCCTTCACACCCTTCCTGCAACTCAAGAAGTTCCCCGACATACCCGTCTCCACTCGAGAGGAAGCACGAGAGTCCCGCCCACATCCAGAGGAGCCCCGTTGCCGCCTCCTAGCTCGAGAGGAGGGATCCATTCCCTGCGTGTTCGGGAAAGAATTCCCGGCGTTCCCGTCGCATCTCAAGAGGAGGCGCTCTCCACAGGAAAGGCGAGAGGAACTCCAGGGTCGTGCCACCATTCCCAGAGTCCCCAGATGTCTCAGTCCATTCCAGGGAAACCTGTTTTCCCTGCACTGCCTAGACTTTCAAGCCGAGGATCGACTCACACCACGGTGGCACGTGGAACAGCCCTGTGAGAGGGCCTCGTGGGAAAGCCTAGAGGGAGAGCCACAGATCCTTGATCCACGCGAAGGGAAGCGTGACACTGCTGCTACAGCTCAGGAGGAAAGCGAACTTGCATGCCGCCACTCGAGACGAGGACTGACTCCCCTGGGGAGACTCCAGAAGTACCCGAAGATCTATGTCATCACTGGAGAGGAATCCTCAGGTTCCGGCACCGACTCCACACAATGTCTTAGGCCCCGGCATCGACGGGAGAGGAATCCCGAGAGGCCCCCGTGCAACTCGCTTGGGGACTGGCCTTTCCTGAGGCCACCAGAGCGGGTCCCTGAGGTTCCCGTCGTAAGTCGAGAGCACCTGCCCCAACTGGAGAAAATCCAGGAGGTTCTCCCCTCCAGGCGAGATGAGGCCCATTTCCGCTGAGGCGTCTCGAGGCTAATCACATCTAACATCTGGAACTTCCAAAGGTCCTTCACACCCTTGCTGCAACTCAAGAAGTTCCCCGACATACCCGTCTCCACTCGAGAGGAAGCACGAGAGTCCGCCCACATCCAGAGGAGCCCCGTTGCCGCCTCCTAGCTCGAGAGGAGGGACCCTTTCCCTGCGTGCTCGGGAAAGAATTCCCGGCGTTCCCCTCGCATCTCAAGAGGAGGCGCTCTCCACCTAGGAAGTTTAGAAGGAACTTCAGGGTCGTGCGCACCATTCCCTGAGTCGCCCCAGATGTCTCAGTCCATTGCAGGGAAACCTGTTTTCCCTGCACTAGCCTCGACTTTCAAGCCGAGGATCGACTCACACCACGGTGGCATGTAGGACACCCTGTGGGAAAGCCTCGTGGGAATGCCTCGTGTGAAAGCCTCGTGGGAAAGCCTCGAGGGAAAGCCACAGATCCCTTGATCCACGCGAAGGGAAAAGTGACACTGCTGCTACAGCAGAGGAGGAAAGCGAACTTGCATGCCGCCACTCGAGACGAGGACTGACTCCCCTGGGGAGACTCCAGAAGTACCCGAAGATCTATGTCATCACTGGAGAGGAATCCTCAGGTTCCGGCACCGACTCCACACAATGTCTTAGGCCCCGGCATCGACGGAGAGGAATCTCGAGAGGGCCCCGTGCAACTCGCTTGGAGAATGGCCTTTCCTGAGGCCACCAGAGCGGGTCCCCAATGTCCCCGACGTAAGTCGAGAGCACCTGCCGAAACTCGAGAAAATGCAGGAGGTTCTCCCCTCCAGGCGAGATGAGGCCATTTCCGCTGAGGCGTCTCAAGGCTAATCACACCTAACATCTGGAACTTCCAAAGGGTCCTTCACACCCTTGCGGCAACTCAAGAAGTGCCCCAACATACCCGTCTCCACTCGAGAGGAAGTACGAGAGTCCCGCCCACATCCAGAGGAGCCCCGTTTCTGCCTCCTAGCTCGAGAGGAGGGATCCTTTCCCACGTGGGTCGGGAAAGATTTCCCTGCGTTTCCGTCGGCATCTCAAGAGGAGGCGCTCTCCACAGGAAAGGCGAGAGGAACTCGAGGGTCGTGCCACCATTCCCAGAGTCCCCCAGATGTCTCAGTCCATTGTCGGGAAAACCTGTTTTCCCTGCACTGCCTCGACTTTCAAGCGGAGGATCGACTCACACCACGGTGTCACGTGGGACAGGCCTGTGGGAAAGCCTCGTGGGAGAGCCTCGAGGGGAAAGCCACAGATCCCTTGATGCACGCGAAGGGAAGAGTGACACTGCTGCTACAGCTCGAGGAGGAAAGCGCACGTGCATTCCCCGACTCGAGACGAGGACTGACTCCCCTGGGGGACTCCAGAAGTACACCAAGATCCATGTCAGCACTGGATAGAAATCCTCAGGTCCGGCACCGACTCCACACAAGGTCTTAGGCCACGGCATCGATGGGAGAGAAATCCCGAGAGGCCCCGAGCAATTCGCATGGGGACTGGCCTTTCCTGAGGCCACCAGAGCGGGTCCCTGAGGTCACCGTCGTAAGTCGAGAGCACCTGCCGCAACTCGAGACAATCCAGGAAGTTCTCCCCTCCAGGCGAGATGAGGCCCATTTCCGCTGAGACGTCTCGAGGCGAATCACACGTAACCTCTGGAACTTCCAAAGGGTCCTTCACACCCTTGCGGCAACTCAAGAAGTTCCCCGACATGCCGTCTCACTCGAGAGGAAGCACGAGAGTCCCGCCCACATCCAGAGGAGCCCCATTTCCGCCTTCTAGCTCGAGAGGAGGGATCCTTTCCCTGCGTGGTAGGGAAAGAATTCCCGGCGTTCCCGTCGCATCTCAAGAGGAGGCGCTCTCCACAGGAAAGGCGAGAGGAACTCCAGGGTCCTGCCACCATTCCCAGATTCCCCCAGATGTCTCAGTCCATTCCAGGGAAACCTGTTTTCCCTGAACTGCCTCGACTTTCAAGCGAGGATCGACTCACACCACGGTGGCATGTGGGACAACCCTGCTGGAAAGCTTCGTGGGAAAGCCTCGTGGGAAAGCCTCGAGGGAAAGCCACAGATCCCTTGATCCACGCGAAGGGAAGCGTGACCCTCTTCTACAGCTCGGGAGGTAAGCGCACGTGCATTCGCCGACTCGAGACGAGGACTGATTCACCTGGAGAGACTCCAGAAGTACCCCAACATCCATGTCAGCACTGGAGAGGAATCCTCAGGTTCCGGCACCGACTGCACACAAGGTCTTAGGCCCTGGCATCGAAGGAAGAAGAACCCTGAGAGGCCCCCGAGCAACTCGCCTGGGACTGGCCTTTCCTGAGTCCACCAGAGCGGGTCCCTGAAGTCCCCGTCGAAAGTCGAGAGCACCTGCCGCAACTCGAGAAAATCCAGAAGGTTCTCCCCTCCAGGCGAGATGAGGCCCATTTCCGCTGAGGCGTCTCGAGGATAATCACACCTAACCCCTGGAACTTCCAAAGGGTCCTTCACACCCTTGCTGCAACTCAAGAAGTTCCTCGACATACCCGTCTCCACTCGAGAGGAAACACGAGCATCCCGCGCACATCCTGAGGAGCCCCGCATCTGCCTCTTAGCTCGAGAGGAGGGATCCTTTCCCTGTGTGTTCGGGAAAGAAAACCCGGCGTTCCCGGCACATCTCAAGAAGAGGTGCTCTCCACAGGAAAGGCGAGAGGAACTCCAGGGTCATGCCACCATTCCCAGAGTCCACCAGATGTCTCAGTCCATTCCAGGGAAACCTGCTTTCCCTGCACTGCCTCGACTTTCAAGCCGAGTATCGACTCACACCACGGTGGCACGTGGGACAGCCTGTGGGAAAGCCTCGTGGGAAAGCCTCGAGGGAAAGCCCCAGATCCCTTGATCCACAAGAAGGAAAGCGTGACACTGCTGCTACAGCTCGGGAAGAAAGCGCACGTGCATGCCCCCCGAGACGAGGACTGACTCCCCTGGGGAGACTCCAGAAGTACCCCAAGATCCATGTCAGCACTGGAGAGAAATGCTCAGCATCCGGCGCCTACTTCACACAAGGTCTTAGGCCCCGGCATCGACGGAGAGGAATCCCGAGACCCCAAGCAACTCACATGGGGACTGGCATTTCCTGAGGCCACCAGAGCGGGTCCCTGAGGTCCCTGTCGTAAGTCGAGAGCACCTGCCGCAACTCGAAAAATCAGGAGGTTTCCCCTCCAGGAGAGATGAGGCCCATTTCCGCTGAGGCGTCTCGAGGCTAATCACACCTAACCTCTGGAACTTCCAAAGGGTCCTTTCACACCCTTGCTGCAACTCAAGAAGTTCCCCGACATACCAAGAGTCCCGCCCACATCCAGAGGAGCCCGTTTCCGCCTCCCTAGCTCGGGAGGGTTCCTTTCCCTGCGTGGTCGGGAAAGAATTCCCGGCGTTTCCGTCGCATCTCAAGAGGAGGCGCTCTCCACAGGAAAGTCGAGAGGAACTCCAGGGTCGTTCCACCATTCCCTGAGCCCCCAGATGTCTCAATCCATTCCAGGGAAACCTGTTTTCCTTGCACTGCCTCGACTTTCAAGCCGAGGATCGACTCACACCACGGTGGCAGGTGGGACAGCCCTGTGGGAAAGCCTCCTGGGAAAGCCTCGTGTGAAAGCCTCGTGGGAAAGCCTCTAGGGAAAGCCACAGATCCCTTGATCCTCGCGAAGGGAAGCGTGACTCTGCTGATACAGCTTGGGGAGGAAAGCGCACGTGCATGCCCCGACTCGATAGGAGGACTGACTCCCCTGTGGAGACTCCAGAAGTACCCGAAGATCCATGTCAGCACTGGGAGGAATCCTCAGGTTCCGCAACGACTACACACAAGGTCTTAGACCCGACATCGACGGAGAGGAATCCCGAGAGGCCCACGAGCAACTCCCATGGGGATTGGCCTTTCCTGAGGCAACAGAGCGGGTCCCTGAGGTCCCATTATAAGTCGAGAGCCTGCCGCAACTCGAGAAAATCCAGGAGATTCTCCCCTCCAGGCGAGATGAGCCCATTTTCGCTGAGGC
>NW_017203918.1:0-5842 GCF_001704415.2 Capra hircus | reverse complement strand
TAGGCCCGGCATCGACCGGAGAGGAATCCCGAGAGGCCCCGAGCAACTCGCATGGGGACTGGCCTTTCCTGAGGCCACCAGAGCGGGTCCCTGAGGTCCCCGTCGTAAGTCGAGAGCACCTGCCGCAACTCGAGAAAATCCAGGAGGTTCTCCCCTCCAGGCGAGATGAGGCCCATTTTCCGCTGAGGCGTCTCGAGGCTAATCACACCTAACCTCTGGAACTTCCAAAGGGTCCTTCACACCTTGCTGCAACTCAAGAAGTTCCCGATATCCCGTCTCCACTCGAGAGGAAGCACGAGAGTCCCCCCACATCCAGAGGAGCCCCGTTTCCGCCTCTAGCTCGAGGGAGGGATCCTTTCCCTGCGTGGTCGGGAAAAGAATTCCCGGCGTTCCCGTCGCATCTCAAGAGGAGGCGCTCTCCACAGGAAAGGGCGAGAGGAACTCCAGGGTCGTGCCACCATTCCCAGAGTCCCCAGATGTCTCAGTCCATTCCAGGGAAACCTGTTTTCCCTGCACTGCCTCGACTTTCAAGCCGAGGATCGACTCACACCACGGTGGCACGTGGGAGAGCCTGTGGGAAAGCCTCGTGGGAAAGCCTCGAGGAAAGCCACAGATCCCTTGATCCACGCGAAGGGAAGCGTGACACTGCTGCTACAGCTCGGGAGGAAAGCGCACGTGCATGCCCCCACTCGAGACGAGGACTGACTCCCTGGGGAGACTCCAGAAGTACCCAAAGATCCATGTCAGCACTGGAGAGGAATCTCAGGTTCCGGCACCGACTCCACACAAGATCTTAGGCCCGGCATCGACGGGAGAGGAATCCCGAGAGGCCCCCGAGCAACTCGCATGGGGACTGGCCTTTTCCTGAGGCCACCACAGCGGGTCCCTGAGGTCCCCGTCGTAAGTCGAGAGCACCTGCCGCAACTCGAGAAAAATCCAGGAGGTTCTCCCTCCAGGCGAGATGAGGCCCATTTCCGCTGAGGCGTCTCGAGGCTAATCACACCTAAACCTCTGGAACTTCCAAAGGGTCCTTCACACCCTTGCTGCAACTCAAGAAGTTCCCCGACATACCCGTCTCCACTCGAGAGGAAGCACGAGAGTCCCCCCACATCCAGAGGAGCCCCGTTTCCGCCTCCTAGCTCGAGAGGAGGGATCCTTTCCCTGCGTGGTCGGGAAAGAATTCCCGCGTTCCCGTCGCATCTCAAGAGGAGGCGCTCTCCACAGGAAAGGCGAGAGGAACTCCAGGGTCGTGCCACCATTCCCAGAGTCCCCAGATGTCTCAGTCCATTCCAGGGAAAACTGTTTTCCCTGCACTGCCTCGACTTTCAAGCCGAGGATCGACTCACACCACGGTGGCACGTGGGACAGCCCTGTGGAAAGCCTCGTGGGAAAGCCTCGTGGGAAAGCCTCGAGGGAAAGCCACAGATCCGTTGATCCACGCGAAGGGAAGCGTGACACTTCTGCTACAGCTCGGAAGAAAGGCCATGCATGCCCCCACTCGAGACGAGGACTGACTCCCCTGGGGAGACTCCAGAAGTACCCCAAGATCCATGTCAGCACTGGAGAGGAATCCTCAGGTTCCGGCACCACTCCACAAAGATCTTAGGCCCCGGCATCGACGGGAGAGGAATCCTGAGAGGCCCCGAGCAACTCGCATGGGGACTGGCCTTTCCTGAGGCCACAGAGCGGGTCCCTGAGGTCCCCGTCGTAAGTCGAGAGCACCTGCCGCAACTCGAGAAAATCCAGGAGGTTCTCCCCTCCAGGCGAGATGAGGCCCATTTCCGCTGAGGCGTCTCGAGGCTAATCACACCTAAATCTGGAACTTCCAAAGGTCCTTCACACCTTGCTGCAACTCAAGAAGTTCCCCGACATACCGTCTCCACTTGAGAGGAAGCACGAGAGTCCCGCCCACATCCAGAGGAGCCCATTTCCGCTCCTAACTCGAGAGGAGGGATCCTTTCCTGCGTGTCGGGAAAGAATTCCCGGCGTTCCCGGTCGCATCTCAAGAGGAGGCGCTCTCCACAGGAAAGGCGAGAGGAACTCCAGGGTCGTGCCACCATTCCCAGAGTCCCCCAGATGTCTCAGTCCATTCCAGGGAAGCCTGTTTTCCCCTGCACTGCCTCGACTTTCAACCGAGGATCGACTCACACCACGGTGGCACGTGGGACAGTGGCCTCGTGGGAAAAGCCTGGTGGGAAAGCCGTCGAGGGAAAGCCACAGATCCCTTGATCCCGCGAAGGGAAGCGTGACACTGCTGCTACAGCTCGGAGAAAAGCGCACGTGCATGCCCCCACTCGAGACGAGGACTGACTCCCCTGGGGAGACTCCAGATGTACCCCAAGATCCATGTCAGCACTGGAGAGGAATCTCAGGTTCCGGCACCGACTCCACA
Source organism: Capra hircus (assembly GCF_001704415.2). NCBI lineage: Eukaryota > Metazoa > Chordata > Mammalia > Artiodactyla > Bovidae > Capra > Capra hircus. The sequence continues at coordinate 3,450 of NW_017203918.1, read as the reverse complement.
CAAGGTCTTAGACCCGGTATCGAAGGGAGAGGAATCCCGAGAGGCCCCGAGCAACTCGCATGGGGACTGGCCTTTCCTGAGGCCACCACAGCGGGTCCCTGAGGTCCCCGTCGTAAGTCGAGAGCACCTGCCGCAACTCGAGAAAATCCAGGAGGTTCTTCCCTCCAGGCGAGATGAGGCCCATTTCCGCTGAGGCGTCTCGAGGATAATCACACCTAACCTCTGGAACTTCCACAGGGTCCTTCACACCCTTGCTGCAACTCAAGAAGTTCCCCGACATACCCGACTCCACTCGAGAGGAAGCACGAGAGTCCCGCCCACATCCAGAGGAGCCCCGTTTCCGCCTCCTAGCTCGAGAGGAGGGATCCTTTCCCTGCGTGGTCGGGAAAGAATTCCCGGTGTTCCCGTTGCATCTCAAGAGGAGGCGCTCTCCACAGGAAAGGCCAGAGGAACTCCTGGGTCGTGCCACCATTCCCAGAGACCCCTGGATGTCTCAGTCCATTCCAGGGAAAACTGTTTTCCCTGCACTGCCTCGACTTTCAAGCCGAGGATGGACTCACACCACGGTGTCACGTGGGACAGCCCCGTGGGAAAGCCTCGTGGGAAAGCCTCGTGGGAAAAGCCTCGGGGAAAGCCTGGCGGGAAAGCCCCTGATCCCTTGATCTACCCGAAGGGAAGCGCGACACTGCTGCTAGAGCTCGGAAGGAAAGCGCACGTGCATGCCCCCACTCGAGTAGAGGTCTGACTGCACTGGGAGACGCCAGAAGTCCCCAAGATCCATGTCAGCACTGGAGAGGAATCCTCAGGTTCCGCCACCGACTCCACACAAGGTCTTAGGCCCCGGCATCGACGGAGAGGAATCCCGAGAGGCCCCGAGCAACTCGCATGGGGACTGGCCTTTCCTGAGGCCACAGAGCGGGTCCCTGAGGTCCCCGTCGTAAGTCGAGAGCACCTGCCGCAACTCGAGAAAATCCAGGAGGTTCTCCCCTCCAGGCGAGATGAGGCCCGTTTCCGCTGAGGCGTTTCGAGGCAAATCACACCTAACCTCTGGAACTTCCAAAGGGTCCTTCACACCCTTTCTGCAACTCAAGAAGTTCCCCGACATACCCGTCTCCAATTGAGTGGAAGCACGAGAGTCCCGCCCACATCCAAAGGAGCCCCGTTTCGGCCTCCTAGATCGAGTGGAGTGATACTTCCCCTGCGTGTTCGGGAACGAATCCCGGCGTTCCCGTCGCATCTCAAGAGGAGCCGCTCTCACAGGAAAGGCGAGAGGAACTTCAGGGTCGTGCCAGCATTCCCAGAGTCCCCCAGATGTCTCAGTCCATTCCAGGGAAAACTGTTTTCCCTTCACTGCCTCGACGTTCAAGCCGAGGATCGACTCACACCACGGTGGAACGTGGGGACAGCCCTGTGGGAAGCCTCGTGGGAAAGCCTCGAGGGAAAGCCACAGATCCCTTGATGCACGCGAAGGGAAGCGCGACACTGCTGCTACAGCTCGGGAGGAAAGCGCACGTGCATGCCCCCATTCGAGACGAGGACTGACTCCCCTGGGAAGACTCCAGAAGTACCCCAAGATCCATGTCAGCACTGGAGAGGAATCCTCTGGTTCCGGCACCTACTCCACACAAGGTCTTAGGCCCCGGCATCGACGGGAGAGGAATCCCTAGAGGCCCCGAGCAACTCGCATGGGGACTGGCCTTTCCTGAGGCCAGCAGAGCGGGTCGCTGTGGTCCCCGTCCTAGGTCGAGGGCACCTGCCGACACTCGAGAAAATCCAGGAGGTTCCCCCATCCAGGCGAGATGAGGCCCATTTCCGCTGAGGGTCTCGAGGCTAATCACACCTAACCTCTGAAACTTCCAAAGGGTCCTTCACACCCTTACTGCAACTCAAGTAGTTCCCCGACATACCCGTCTCCATTCGAGAGGAAGCACGACAGTCCCGCCCACATCCAGAGGAGCCCAGTGTCTGCCTCATAGCTCGAGAGGAGGGATCCTTTCCCTGCGTGGTCGGGAAATAATTCCCGGCGTTCCCATAGCATGTCAAGAAGAGGCGCTCTCCACAGGAAAGGCGAGAGGAACTCCAGGGTCGTGCCACCATTCCAGAGTCCCCCACATGTCTCAGTCCATTCCAGGGAAACCTGTTCTCCCTGTAATTCCTCGACTTTCAAGCCAGGATCGACTCACACCACGCTGGCACGTGGGACAGCCATGTGGGAAATCCTCGTGGGAAAGCCTTGTGGGAAAGCCTCGAGGGAAAGCCACAGATCCCTTGATCCACGCGAATAGAAGTGTGACATTGCTGCTACAGCTCGGGAGAAATGCGCTTATGCATGCCCCCACTGAGACGAGGACTGACTCCCCTTGGGAGACTCCAGAAGTACCCCAAGATCCATGTCAGCACTGGAGAGGAATCCTCAGGTTCCGGCACCGACTCCACACAAGGTCTTAGGCCCCGGCATCGACGGGAGAGGAATCCCTAGAGGCCCCCGAGCAACTCGCATGGGGACTGGCCTTTCCTGAGGCCAGCCAGAGCGGGTCCTGTGGTCCCCGTCGTAAGTCGAGCACCTGCCGAACTCGAGAAAATCCAGGAGGTTCTCCCTCCAGGCGAGATGAGGCCCGTTTCCGCTGAGGCGTTTCGAGCTAATCACACCTAACCTCTGGAACTTCCAAAGGGTCCTTCACACCCTTGCTGCAACTCAAGAAGTTCCCCGACATACCCGTCTCCAATTGAGTGGAAGCACGAGAGTTCCGCCCACATCCAGAGGAGCCCCGTTTCGCCTCCTAGCTCGAAGGTGGATCCTTCCCCTGCGTGGTCGGAAAGAATCCCGGCGTTCCCGTCGCATCTCAAGAGGAGGCGCTCTCCACAGGAAAAGGCGAGAGGAACTCCAGGTCGTGCCAGCATTCCCAGAGTCCCCCAGATGTCTCAGTCCATTCCAGGGAAGCCTGTTTTCCCTTCACTGCCTCGACTTTCAAGGCCGAGGATCGACTCACACCACGGTGGAACGTGGGACAGCCCTGTGGGAAAGCCTCGGGAAAGCCTCGAGGGAAAGCCACAGATCCCTTGATCCACGCGAGGGAAGCGTGACACTGCTGCTACAGCTCGGGAGGAAAGCCACGTGCATGCCCCCATTCGAGACGAGGACTGACTCCCCTTGGGAGACTCCAGAAGTACCCAAGATCCATGTCAGCACTGGAGAGGAATCCTCAGTTCCGGCACCTACTCCACACAAGTCTTAGGCCCCGGCATCGACGGAGAGGAATCCCTAGAGGCCCCGGAGCAACTCGCATGGGGACTGGCCTTTCCTGAGGCCAGCAGAGCGGGTCCCTGTGGTCCCCGTAAGTCGAGAGCACCTGCCGACACTCGAGAAAATCCAGGAGGTTCCCCCATCCAGGCGAGATGAGGCCCATTTCCGCTGAGGCGTTCGAGGCTAATCACACCTAACCTCTGGAA
>NW_017203917.1:0-5842 GCF_001704415.2 Capra hircus | reverse complement strand
AATTCTTTCTCGACCACACAGGGAAAGGATCCCTCTCTCGAGCTAGGCAGGCGGAAACGGGCCACTCTGGATATGGACGGGACTCTCCGATTCCTCTAGAGTGGAGACGGGTATGTCGGGGAACTTCTTGAGTTGCAGCAAGGGTGTGAAGGACCCTTTGGAAGTTCCAGAGTTTAGTGTGATTAGCCTAGCCTCAGCGGAAATGGGCCTCATCTCGCCTGGGGGAGAACCTCCTGATTTTTCTGGAGTTGCGGCAGGTGCTCTCGACTTACGACGGGGACCTCAGGGACCCGCTCTGGTGGCCTCGGGAAAGGCCATTTCCTTGCGAGTTACTCTGGGGCCTCTCGGGATTCCTCTCCCGTGATGCCCAGGCCAAAGACCTTGTGTGGAGTCGGTGCCAGAACCTGAGGATTCCTCTCCAGTGCTGACATGGATCTTGGGGTATTCTGGAGTCTCCCCAGGGGAGTCAGTCCTCGTAATGAGTGGGGCATGCAAGTGCACTTTCCTCCGAGCTGCAGCAGCAGTGTTGAGCTTCCCTTCGCGAGGATCAAGGGATCTGTGGCTTTCCCTCGAGGCTTTCCCACGAGGCTTTCCCAGGAGGCTTTCCCACAGGGCTCTCCCACGTGTCACGGTGGTGTGAGTCGATGCTCGGCTTGAAAGTCGAGGCAGTGAAGGGAAAACAGGTTTCCCTGGAATGGACGGAGACATCTGGGGGACTCTGGGAATGGTGGCACGACCCTGGAGTTCCTCTCGCCTTTCCTGTGGAGAGCGCCTCCTCTTGAGATGCAACGGTAACGCAGGGAATTCTTTCCTGACCACGCATTGAAGGGATCCCTGCTCTCAAGCTATGAGGCGGAAACGGGGCTCCTCTGGATGTGGGCGGGACTCTCGTTCTTCCTCTTGAGGGGAGAGGGTTATGTCGGGGAACTTCTTGAGTTGCAGCAAGTGTGTGAAGGACCCGTAGGAATTTCCAGAGGCCAGGTGTATTAGCCTCCAGACGCCTCAGCGGAAACGGGCCTCATCTGGCCTGGAGGGTAGAACCTCCAGGATTTTCTCAAGTTGTGACAGGTGCTCTCGATTGACGACGGGGAACTCAGGGACCCGCTCTGGTGGCATCAGGAAAGGCCAGTCCCCTTGCGAGTTGCTCGGGGTTCTCTCGGGATTCCTCTCCCTTCGATGCCGGGGCATAAGACCTTGTGTGGAGTCGGTGCTGGAACCTGAGGTTTCCTCTCCAGTGCAGACATGGATTTTAGTGAAATTCTGGAGTCTCCCCAGGGGAGTCAGTCCCCGTCTCGAGTGGGGGCATGTACGTGCGCTTTCCTCCCCAGCTGTAGCAGCAGTGTCACGCTTCCCTTCGCGTGGATCAAGGGATCTATGGCTTTCCCTGGAGGCTTTCACACGAGGCTTTCCCACGAGGCTTTCCCACATGGTTGTCCCACGTGCCACCGTGATGTGAGTCGATCCACGGCTTGAATGTCGAGGCAGTGCAGGGAAAACAGGTTTCCCTGGAATGCACTGAGACATCTTGGGGACTCTGGGAATGGTGGCAGGACCCTGGAGTTCCTCTCGCCTTTCCTGTGGAGAGCGCCTCCTCCTGAGATGCGACGGGAACGCCGGGAATTCTTTGCCGACCACGAAAGGAAAGGATCCCTCCTCTCGAGCTAGGAGGCAGAAACGGGGCCCCTCTGTATGTGGGCGGGACTCTCGTGCTTCCTCTTGAGTGGAGACGGGTATGTCGGGGAACTTCTTGAGTTGCAGCAAGGCTGTGAAGGACCCTTTGGAAGTTCCAGAGATTAGGTGTGATTAGCTTAGCTTCCAGTCGCCTCAGCGGAAATGGGCCTCATCTCGCCTGGAGGGGACAACCTCCTGGATTTTCTCGAGTTGCGGCAGGTGCTCTCGACTTACGACGGGGACCACAGGGACACCCTCTGGTGGCCTCAGGAAAGGCCAGTCCCCATGCGAGTTGCTCGGAGCCTTTCGGGATTTCTCTCCCGTCGATGCCGGGGCCTAAGACCTTGTATGGAGTTGGTGCCGGAAGCTGAGGATTCCTCTCCAGTGCTGACATGGACCTTCGGGTACTTCTGGAGTCTCCGAGGAGAGTCAGTCCTCGTTCCGAGTGGGGGCATGCACGTGCGATTTCCTCCCGAGCTGTAGCAGCAGTGTCACGCTTCCTTTCGCGTGGATCAAGGGATCTGTGGCTTTCCCTCGAGGCTTTCCCACGAGGATTTCTCACGAGGCTTTCCCACGAGGCTTTCCCACAGGGCTGTCCCACGTGCCACCGTGGTGTGAGTCAATCCTCGGCTTGAAGGTCGAGGCTGTGCAGGGAAAACAGGTTTCCCTGGAATGGACTGAGACATCTGGGGGACTCTGGGAATGTGGCACGACCCTGGAATTCCTCTCGCATTTCCTGTGGAGAGCGCTTCCTCTTGAGATGCGACGGGAACGCCGGGAATTCTTTCCCGACATCGCAGGGAAAGGATCCCTCCTCTGAGCTAGGAGGCGGAAACGGGGCTCCTCGGGAAGTGGGCGGGACTCTCGTGCTTCCTCTCGAGTGGAGACGGGTATGTCGGGGAACTTCTTGAGTTGCAGCAAGGGTGTGAAAGACCCTTGGAAGTTCCAGAGGTTACGTGTGATTAGCCTCGAGACGCCTCTGCGGAAATGGGCCTCATCTCGCCTGGAGGGGAGAACCTCCTGGATTATCTCGAGTTGAGGCAGTTGCTCTCGACTTACAAGGGGCCTCAGGGACCCGCTCTGATGGCCTCAGGAAAGGCCAGACCCCATGCGAGTTGCTCGTGGGCCTCTCGGGATTCCTCTCCCTTCAATGCCGGGGCCTAAGGTCTTGAGAGGAGTCGGTGCCGGAACCTGAGGATTCCTCTCCAGTGCTGACATGGATTTGGGGTACTTCTGGAGTCTCCCCAGGGGAGTCAGTCCTCGTCTCGAGTGGGGGCATGCACGTGCAATTTCCTCCCGAACTGTAGCAGCATTGTCACGCTTCCCTTCGCGGGATCAAGGGATCTGTGGCTTTCCCTGGAGACTTTCACACGAGGCTTTCCCACGACGCTTTCCCACATGGTTGTACCACGTGCCACCGTGATGTGAGTCGATCCTCGGCTTGAATGTCGAGGCAGTGCAGGGAAAACAGGTTTCCCTGGAATGGACTGAGACATCTGGGGGACTCTGGGAAAGGTGGCACGACCCTGGAGTTCCTCTCGCCTTTCCTGTGGAGCGCGCCTCCTCTTGAGATGCGACGGGAACGCCGGGATTTCTTTCCCGATGACGCAGGGAAGGATTCCTCCTCTCGAGCTAGTAGGCAGAAACGGTGCTCCACTGGATGTGAGCGGGGACTCTCGTGCTTCCTCTCGAGTGGAGACGGTATGTCGGGGAACATCTTGAGTTGCAGCCAGGGTGTGAAGCACCGTTTGGAAGTTCCAGAGATTAGGTGTGATTAGCCTGGAGACGCCTCAGCAGAAATGGGCCTCATCTCGCCTGGAGGGGAGAACCTCCTGGATTTTCTCGAGATAGGGCAGTTGCTCTCGACTTACGACGGGGACCTCAAGGACCCGCTCTGGGGCCTCAGAAAAGGCCAGTCCCCATGCGAGTTGCTCGGGGCCTCTCGGGATTCCTCTCCCGTCGATGCCGGGGCCTAAGACCTTGTGTGGAGTCTGTTCCGGAATCTGAGGTTTCCTGTGCAGTTCTGACATGGATTTTGGGGTACTTCTGGCGTCTCCCCAGGGGAGTCAGTCCTCGTCTCGAGTGGGGGCATGCACCTGCGCTTTCCTCCCTAGCTGTAGCAGCAGTGTCATGCTCCAGTCGCATGGATCAAGGTATCAGTGGCTTTCCCTCGAGGCTTTCCCACGATGCTTTCCAACAAGGCTTTCCCACGAGGATTTCCCACAGGGCTGTCCCACGTGCCACCGGGTGTTAGTCGATCCTCGGCTTGAAAGTCGAGGCAGTGCAGGGAAAACAGGTCTCCCTGGAATGGACTGAGACATCTGGGGGACTCTGGGATTGGTGGCACGACCATGGAGCTCCTCTCGCCTTTCCTCTGGAGAGCGCCACCTCTTGAGAGGCGTCGGGAACGCCGGGAAATCTTTCTCGACCACGCAAGGAAAGGATCCCTCCTCTCGAGCTAGGAGGCGGAAACGGGGCTCCTCTGGATGTGAGCGGGACTCTCGTGCTTCCTCTCAAGTGGAGACGGGTATGTCGGGGAACTTCTTGAGTTGCAGCAAGGGTGTGAATGACCCTTTGGAAGTTCCAGAGGATAGGTGTGATTAGCCTCGAGACGCCTCTGCGGAAATGGGCCTCATCTCGCCTGGAGGGGTGAACCTCCTGGATTTTCTCGAGTTGCGGCAGGTGCTCTCGACTTACGACGGGGACCTCAGGGACCCGCTCTGGTGGCCTCAGGAAAGGCCAGTCCGCATGCGAGTTGCTCGGGGGCCTCTCGGGATTCCTCTACCGTCGATGCCGGGCCTAAGACCTTGTGTGGAGTCGGTGCCGGAACCTGAGGATTCTTCTCCAGTGCTGACATGGATCTTGGGCTACTTCTGGAGTCTCCACAGGGGAGTCTTTCGTCGTCTCGAGTGGGGGCATGCATGTGCGCTTTCCTCCCGAGCTGAAGCAGCAGTGTTCACGCTTCCCTTCGCATGGATCACGGGATTTGTGGCTTTCAAGGCTTTCCCGCGAGGCTTTCCCACGAGGCTTTCCACAGGGCTGTCCACGTGCCACCGTGGTGTGAGTCGATCCTCGGCTTGAAAGTGGAGGAAGTGCAGGGAAAACAGGTTTCCCTGGAATTGACTGAGACATCTGGGGGACTCTGGGAATGGTGGCACGACCCTGGATTCCTCTCGCCTTTCTTCTGGAGAGCGCTCCTCTTGAAATGCTATGGGAACCCCGGGAATTCTTTCCTGACCACGCAGGGAAAGGATCCCTCCTCTCGCGCTAGTAGGCGTAAATGGGGCTCCTCTGGATGTGAGCGGGACTCTCGTACTTCCTCTCGAGTGGAGACGGGTATGTCGGGAAACTTCTTTAGTTGCAGCAAGGGTGTGAATAACCGTTTGGAAGTTCCAGAGGTTAGGTGTGATTAGCTTCGAGACTCCTCAGCGGACAAGGGCCTCATCTCGCTTGGAGGGGAGAAACCTCCTGGATTTTCTCGAGTTGCGCAGGTGCTCTCGACTTACAATGGAGACCTCAGGGACCCGCTCTGGTGGACACAGGAAAGGCCAGTCCCCATGGGAGTTGCTCCAGGGCCTCTCGGGATTCCTCTCCCGTCGATGCCGGGGCCTAAGTCCTTGTGTGGTATCGGAGGCGGGACCTGAGGATTCCTCTGCAGTGCTGACATGGATGTTGGATACTTCTGGAGTCTCCCAGGGGAGTCAGCCTCGTCTCGAGTGGGGTCATGCACGTGCGCTTTCCTCCGAGCTGTAGCAGCAGAGTCACACTTCCCTATGCGTGGATCAAAGCATCTGTGGCTTTCCCTCGAGGCTTTCCCATGAGGCTTTCCCACGAGGCTTTCCCACAGGGCTCTCCGACGTGCCACCCTGGTGTGAGTCGATCCTCGGCTTGAATGTCGAAGCAGTGCAGGGAAAACAGGTTTCCCTGGAATGGACTGAGACATCTGGGGGACTCTGGGAAAGGTGGCACGACCCTGGAGTTCCTCTCGCCTTTCCTGTGGAGAGCGCCTCCTCTTGAGATGCGACGGGAACGCCGGGATTTCTTTCCCGGTGACGCAGGGAAAGGATCCTCCTCTAGAGCTAGTAGGCAGAAAGGGGCTCCTCTGGATGTGGGCGGACTCTCGTGCTTCTCTCGATGGAGACGGTATGTCGGGGAAATCTTGAGTTGCAGC
>NW_017203916.1:0-5842 GCF_001704415.2 Capra hircus | reverse complement strand
TGACGGTCCCTGTCGTAAGTCGAGAGCACCTGCCGCAACTCGAGATAATCCACGAGGTTCTCCCCTCCAGGCGAGGTGAGCCCCATTTCGCTGAGGCGTCTCGAGGCTAATCACACCTAACCTCTGGAACTTCCAAATGGTCCTTCACACCCTTGCTGAAACTCAAGAAGTTCCCCGAATACCCGTCTCCACTCGAGAGGAAGCACGTGAGTCCCGCCCACATCCAGAGGAGCCCCGTTTCAGCCCCTAGCTCTAGAGGAGGGATCCTTTCCCTGCGTGGTCGGGAAAGAATTCCCGGCGTTCTCGTCGCATCTCAAGAGGAGGCGCTCTCCACAGGAAAGGCGAGAGGAACTCCAGGGTCGTGCCACCATTCCCAGAGTCCCCCAGATGTCTCAGTACATTCCAGGGAAACCTATTTTCCCTGCACTACCTCGACTCTCAAGCCGAGGATCGACTCACAACACCGTGGCACGTGGGACAGCCCTGTGGGAAAGCCTCGTGGGAAAGCCTCATGGGAAAGCCTCGAGGGAAAGCCACAGATCACTGAATTCACTCGACGGGAAGCCTGACACTGCTGGTAAAGATCGGGAGGAAAGGGCACGTGCAAGCCCCCACTCGAGACGAGGAATGACTCCCCTGGGGAAACTCCAGAAGTACCCCAATTTCCATGTCAGCACTGAGAGAGGAATCCTCAGGTTCCGGCACGGACTCCACACAAGGTCTTAGGCCCCGGCATCGACGGGAGAGGAATCCGAAAGGCCCCCATGCAACTCGCTTGGGGACTGTCCTTTCCTAAGGCACCAGAGCAGGTCCCTGAGGTCCCCGTCGTAAGTCGACAGCACCTGCCGCAACTCGAGAAAATCCAGGAGATTCTCCCCGCCAGCCGAGATGAGGCCCATTTCCGCTGAGGCGTCTCGATGTTAATCACACCTAACATCTGGAACTTCCAAAGGGTCCTTCACACCCTTGCTGCACCTCAAGAAGTTCCCCGACATACCCGTCTCCACTCGAGAGGAAGTACGAGTGTCCCGCCCTCATCCAGAGGAGCCCCATTTACGCCTACTAGCTCGAGAGAGAAGGGACCTTTCCTTGTGTGTTCGGTAAAAAATTCTCGGTGTTCCCGTCGCAACTCAAGAGGAGGCACTCTCCACAGGAAAGGCGAGAGGAACTCCAGGGTCGTGCCACCATTCCCAGAGACCCCCAGATGTCTCAGTCCATTCCAGGGAAACCTGTTTTCCCTGCACTGCTTCGACTTTCATGCCGAGGAACGACTCACACCACGGTGGCACGTGTACAAACCTGTGGGAAGCCTCGTGGGAAAGCCTCGAGGGATAGCCACAGATCCCTTGATCCACGGGAAGGGAAGCGTGAATCTGCTGCTTCACTCGGAGGAAAGCGCACATGCATGCCCCCACTCGAGACGACGAAAAGACTCCCCTGTGGAGACTCCAGAAGTAGCCAAGATTCATGTCAGCACTGGAGAAGAATCCTCAGGTTCCGGCACCGACTCCACACAAGGTCTTAGGCCCCGGCATCGACGGGAGAGGAATCCCGAGAGGCCCCGAGCAACTCGCATGCGGACTGGCCTTTCCTGAGGCCACCAGAGCGGGTCCCTGAGGTCCCCGTCGTAAGTCGAGAGCACCTGCCGCAACTCGAGAAAATCCAGGAGGTTTTCCCCTCCAGGCGAGATGAGGCCCATTTCCGCAGAGGCGTCTCGAGGCTAATCACACCTATCCTCTGGAACTTCCAAAGGGTCATTCACACCCTTGCTGCAACTCAAGAAGTTCCCCGACATACCCGTCTCCACTTGAGAGGAAGCAGGAGAGTCCCGCTCACATCCAGAGGAGCCCCGTTTGCGCCTCCTAGCTCGAGAGGAGGGATCCTTTCCTTGCCGTGGTCGAGAAAGATTTCCCGGCGTTCCCGACGCATTTCAAGAGGTGGCGCTCTCCAGAGGAAAGGCGAGAGGAACTCCATGGTCGTGCCACCAATCCCAGAGTCCCCCAGATGTCTCAGTTCCATTCCAGGGAGACCTGTTTTCCCTGCACTGCCTCGACTTTCAAGCCGAGGATCGACTAACACCACGGTGGCACGTGGGACAGCCCTGTGGGAAATCCTCGTGGGAAAGCCTTGTTTGGAAAGCATCGTGGGAAAGCCTCGAGGGAAAGCCACTGATACCTTGATCCATGCGACTGGAGCATGACACTCCTGCTACAGCTAGGGAGGAAAGCGCAGGTGCATGCCCCACTCGAGACGAGGACTGACTCCCCTGGGGAGACTCCAGAAGTACCCCAAATCCATGTCAGAAACTGCACAGGAAACCTCAGATTCCGGAACCGACTCCACACAAGGTCTTAGGCCCCGGCATCGACGGGAGAGGAATCCCGAGAGGCCCGAGCAACTCGCATGGGGACTGGCCTTTTCTGAGGCCCCAGAGCGGGTCCTTGAGGTCCCCGTCGTAAGTCGAGAGCAACTGCCCTATCTCGAGGAATTCCAGGAGGTTCTCCCCTCCAGGCGAGATGAGGCCCATTTCTGCTGAGGCGTCTCGAGGCTAATCACACATAATCTCTGGAACTTCCAAACGGTGCCTTCACACCCTGGCTGCAACTCAAGATGTTCCCCGACATACCGTCTCCACTCGAGAGGAAGCACGAGAGTCCCGCCCACATCCAGAGGAGCCCCGTTTCTGCCTACTAGCTCGAGAGGAGGGATCCTTTCCCTGCGTCATCGGGAAAGAAAATCCGGCGTTCCCGTCGCATCTCAAGAGGTGGCGCTCTCCACATGAAAGGCGAGAGGAACTCCAGGGTCGTGCCACCTTTCCCAGAGTCCCCCAGATGTCTCAGTCCATTCCAGGGAAACCTGTTTTCCCTGCACTGCTTCCACATTCAAGCCTAGGATCGACTCACATCACGGTGGCACGTGGGACAACCATGTCGGAAAGCCTCGTGGGAAAGCCTCGTGTGAAAGCCTCCAGGGAAAGCCACAGATCCCTTGATCCACGCGAAGGGAAGCCTGACAATGCTGCTACAGTTCGGGAGGAAATTGCACGTGCATGCCCCCACTCGAGACGAGGACTGACTCCCCTGGGGAGACTCCAGAAGTACTCCCAAGATCCATGTCAGCACTGGAGAGGAATCCTCAGGTTCCGGCACGGACTGCACACAAGGTCTTAGGCCCTGGCATCGACTGGGAGAGGAATCCCGAGAGGCCCCCGTGCAACTCGCTTGGGGACTGGCCTTTCCTGAGGCCACCAGAGCAGGTCCCTGAGGTCCCCGTCGTAAGTCGAGAGCACCTGCCGCAACTCGAGTAAATCTAGGAGGTTCTCCCCTCCAGGCCGAGATGAGGACCATTTCCGCTGAGGTGTCTCAAAGCTAATCACACCTAAACTCTGGACGTTACAAAGGATCCTTCACACCCTTGCTGCAACTCAAGAAGATCCCCAACATACCCGGCTCCACTCGAGAGGAAGCACGAGAGTCCCGCCCACATTCAGAGGAGCCCCGATTCCCCCTCCTAGCTCAAGAGGAGGGATCCTTTCCCTCAGTGATCGGGAAAGAGTTCCCCAGTGTTCCCGGCGCATCTCAAGAGGAGGCGATCTCCACAGGAAAGGCGAGAGGAACTCCAGGGTCTTGCCACCATTCCCAGAGTCCCCCAGATGTCTCAGTCCATTCCAGGGAAATCTGTTTTCCCTGCACTGCCTCGACTTTCAAGCCGAGGATCGACTCACACAGCGGTGACACGTGGGTTCAGCCCTGTGTGAAAGCCTCGTGGGAAAGCCTCGTGGGAAAGCCTCGAGGGAAAACCTCGAGGGAAAACCACAGATCCCTTGATCCACGCGAACGGAAGCGTGACACTGCTGCTACAGCTCTGGAGGCAAGCGCACGTGCATGCCCCCACATGAGACGAGGACTGACTCCCCTGGGGAGTCTCCAGAAGTAGCCCAAGATCCATGTCAGCACTGGAGAGGAATCCTCAGGTTCAGGCACCGACTCCACACAAGGTCTTAGGTCCCGGCATCGATGGGAAAGGAATCCCGAGAGGCCCCCGAGAAACGCGCATGTGGACTGGCCTTAACTGAGGCCACCAGAGCGGGTCCCTGTGATCCCCGTCGTACGTCGAGAGCACCTGCAGCAACTCGGAGAAAATCCAGGAGGTTTTCCCCTCCAGGCGAGATGAGGCCCATTTCCGCAGAGGCGTCTCGAGGCTAATCAAACCTAAACTCTGGAACTTCCAAAGGGTCCTTCACACCCTTGATGCAACTCAAGAATTTCCCCGACATACCCGTCTCCACTCGAGAGGAAGCACGAGAGTCCCGCCCACATCCAGAGGAGCCCCGATTCCACCTTTTAGCTCGAGAGGTTTGATCCTTTCCCTGCGTGGTCGGGAAAGAAGTCGCAGCATTCCCGTCGAATCTCAAGAGGAGGCGCTCTCCAGAGGAAAGGCGAGAGGAACTCCAGGGTCGTGCCACCATTCCCAGAGTCCCCCAGATGTCTCAGTCCATTCCAGGGAAACCTGTATTCCCTGCACTGCCTCGACTTTCAAGTCGAGGATTCGACTCACACCACAGTGGCACGTGGTACAGCCCTGTGGGAAAGCCTCGTGGGAAAGCCTCGAGGGAAAGCCACAGATCCCTTGATCCATGGCGAAGGGAAGCGGGACACTGCTGCTACAGCTCGGGAGGAAAGCGCACGTGCATGGCCCCACTCGAGACGAGTACTGACACCCCTGGGGGGACTCCAGAAGTACCCCATATCCATGTCAGAAGTGGAGAGGAATCCTCAGGTTCCGGCACCGAACCTCCAAACAAGGTCTTAGACCCCGGCATCGTCGGGAGAGGAATCCCGAGAGGCCCCAGAGCAACGCACATGGGGACTGGCCTTTCCTGAGGCCACCAGAGCGGGTCCCTGAGGTCCCCATCGTAAGTCGAGAGCACCTGCCGCAACTCCAGAAAATCCAGGAGGTTCTCCCCTCCAGGCGAGATGAGGCCCATTTCCGCTGAGGCAACTAGGGGGTAATCACACTTAAACTCTGGAACTTCCAAAGGGTCCTTTCACACCCTTGCTGCAATCAAGAAGTTCCCCGACATACCCGTCTCCACTCTAGAGGAATCGGAGAGTCCCGTCCATATCCAGAGTGGCCCCGTTTCCGCCTGCTAGCTCGAGAGGAGGGATCCTTTCCCTGCGTGGTGAGAAAGAATTCCTAGCGTTCCCGTCGCATCTCAAGAGGAGGCGCTCTCCACAGGAAAGGCGAGAAGAACTCCAGGATCAGGCCCATTCCAGAGTCCCCCAGATGTCTCAGTCCATTCCAGGGAAACCTGTTTTCCCAGCACTGCCTCGACTGTCAAGCCGAGGATCGACTCACTCCACGGTGGCACGTGGGACAGCCCTGTGGGAAAGCCTCGTGGGAAAGCCTCGTGGGAAAGCCTCCTGGAAAGCCCTGATCCCTAGATCCACGCGAAGGGAAGCGTGACACTGCTGCTACAGCTCTGGAGGAAAGCGCACGTGCATGCCCCCACTCGAGACGAGGACTGATTCCCCTGGGGAGACTCCAGAAGTACGCCAATATCCATGTCTGCACTGGAGAGGAATCCTCAGGTTCCGGCACCGACTCCACACAAGGTCTTAGGCCCTGGCATCGATGGGAGAGGAATCCCGAGAGGCCCCGAGCAACTCGCATGGGACTGGCCTTTCCTGAGGAAACCAGTGCGGGTCCCTGAGGTCCCCGTCGTAAGTCGAGAGCACCTGCCGCAACTCGAGAAAATCCAGGAGGTTCTCCCCTCCAGGCGAGATGAGGCCCATTTCCCCTGAGGCGTCTCGAGGCTATTAACACCTAACCTCTGGAACTT
>NW_017203915.1:0-5842 GCF_001704415.2 Capra hircus | reverse complement strand
GGTTAGGTGTGATTATCCTCGAGACGCCTCAGCGGAAATGGGCTCATCTCGCCTGGAGGGAAGAACCTCCTGGATTTTCTCGAGTTGCGGCAGGTGCTCTCGACTTACGACGGGGACCTCAGGGACCCGCTGTGGTGGCCTCAGGAAAGGCCAGTCCCCATGCGAGTTGCTCGGGGGCCTCTCGGGATTCCTCTCCCTTCGATACCGGGGTCTAAGACCTTGTGTGGAGTCGGTGCCGGAACCTGAGACTTCCTCTCCAGTGCTGACATGGATCTTGGGTACATCTGGAGTCTCCCGAGGGGAGTCAGTCCTCGTCCCGAGTGGGGCATGCACGTGCGCTCTCCTCCCGAGCTGTAGCAGCAGTGTCACGCTTCCCATCCCGTGGATCAAGGGATCTATGGCTTTCCCTCGAGGCTTTTCCGAGGCTTTCCCACGAGGCTTTCCCACAGGGCTGTCCCACGTGCCACGTGGTGTGAGTCGATCCTCGGCTTGAACGTCGAGGCAGTGCAGGGAAAACAGGTTTCCCTGGAATGGACTGAGACATCTGGGGGACTCTGGGAATGGTGGCACGACCCTGGAGTTCCTCTCGCCATTCCTGTGGAGAGGGCCTCCTCTTGAGATGCCATGGGAAATCCAGGAATTCTTTCCCGACAACGCAGGGAAAGTATCCCTCCTCTCTAGCAAGGAGGCGGAAACGGGGCTCCTCTGGATGTGGGCGGGACTCTCGTGGTTCCTGTCGAGTGGAGACGGGCATGTTGGGGAAGTTCTTGAGTTGCAGCAAGGGTGTGAAGGACCCTTTGGAAGTTCCAGAGTTTAGGTGTGATTAGCCTCGAGACGCCTCAGCGGAAATGGGCCTCATCTCGCCAGGAGAGGAGAACCTCCTGGATTTTCTCGAGTTGCAGCCGGTGCTCTCGACTTACGACGGGGACATCATGGACCCGCTCTTGTGGCCTCACGAAAGGCCAGTCCCCATGCGAGTTGCTCATGGGCCTATGGGGATTCCTCTCCCGTTGATGCCGGGACCTAAGATCTTGTGTGGAGTCTGTGCCAAAACCTGAGGATTCCTCTCCATTGCTGACTTGTATCTTGGGGTACTTCTGGAGTCTCCCAGGGGAGTCAGTCCTCGTCTCGAGTGGGGGCATGCACGTGCACTTTCCTCCGAGCTGTAGCAGCAGTGTTGAGCTTCCCTTCGAGAGGATCAAGGGATCTGTGGCTTTCCCTCGAGGCTTTCCCACGACGCTTTCCCACGACGCTTTCGCACCAGGCTTTCCCACGAGGATTTCCCACAGTGATGTCCCACGTGCCACAGTGGTGTCAGTCGATCCTCGGTTTGAAAGTCGAGGCAGTGCCGGGGAAACAGGCTTCCCTGGAATGGACAGAGACATCTGGTTGACTCTGGGAATGGTGGCACGACCCTGGAGTTCCTCTCGCCTTTCCTGTGGAGAGCGCCTCCTCTTGAGATGTGACGGGAACGCCGGGAATTCTTTTCCGACCACGCAGGGAAAGGATCCCTCCTCTCGAGCTAGGAGGCGGAAACGGGGCTCCTCTGGATGTGGGGGACTCTCGTGTTTCCTCTCGGTGGAGTCGGTATGTCGGGGAACTTCTTGAGTTGCAGCAAGGATGTGAAGGACCCTTTGGAGGTTCCAGAGGTTCGGAGAATATCCTGGAGACGCCAGCAGAAATGGGCCTCATCTCGCCTGGAGGGGAGAACCTCCTGGATTTGCTCGAGTTGCGGCAGGTGCTCTCGACTTACGACGGGGAACTCAGGGACCCGCTCTGGTGGCCTCAGGAAAGGCCAGTCCCTATGCTAGTTGCTCTTGGGCCTCTTGGATGCCTCTCCCGTCAATATTGGTGCCTAAGGCCTTGTGTGGAGTGGGTGCCAAAACCTGATGTTTCCTCTCCAGTGCTGACATGGATCTTGGGGTACTTCTGGAGTCTCCCCAGGGGAGTCAATCCTCGTCTCGAGTGGGGGCATGCACGTGCGCTTTCCTTCCGAGCTGTAGTAGCAGTGTCACGCTTCCCTTCACGTGCAACAAGGGATCTGTGGCATTCCTCGAGGATTTCTCACGGGCTTTCCCACGAGGCTTTCCCACAGGGCTGTCCCACGTGCCACCGTGCTGTGAGTCGTCCTCGGCTTGAAAGTCGAGGCAGTGCAGGGAAAACAGGTTTCCCTGGAATGGACTGAGACATATGGGGGACTCTGGGAATGTGGCACGACCCTGGAGTTCCTCTCGCCTTTCCTGTGGAGAGCGCCTCCACTTGAGATGCGACGGGAACGCCGGGAATTCTTTCCCGACCACGCAGGGAAAGGATCCCTCCTCTAGAGCTAGGAGGCGGAACGGGGCTCCTCTAGATGTAGGCGGGACTCTCGTGCTCCCTCTCGAGTGGAGACGGGAATCTCGCGGAACTTCTTGAGTTGGAGCAAGGGTGTGAAGGACCCTTTGGAAGTTCCAGAGTTTAGGTGTGAATAGCCTCGAGACGCCTCAGCGGAAATGGGCCTCATCTCGCCTGGAGTGGAGAACCTCCTGGATTTTCTCGAGTTGCATCAGGTGCTCTCGACTTAAGACGGGGACCTCAGGGACCCCCTCTGGTGGCCTCGGGAAAGGCCAGTCCCCATGCGAGTTGCTCGGGGCCTCTCGGGATTCCTCTCCCATCGATTATAGTGCCTAAGACCTTGTGTGGAGTCGGTGCCGGAACCTGAGGATTCCTCTCCAGTGCTGACATGGATCTTGGGGTACTTCTGGAGTCTCCCCAGGGGAGTCTGTCCTCGTCTCGAGTGGGGGTATGCACGTGCGCTTTCCTCCCGAGCTGTAGCAGCAGTGTCGCGCTTCCCTTCGCGTGGATCAACGGATCTGTTGCTTTCCCTCGAGGCTTTCCCACGAGGCTTTCCACGAGGCTTTCCCACGAGGCTTTCCCACACGGCTGTCCCACGTGCCACCGTGGTGTGAGTCGATCCTCGGCTTGAAAGTCAACGCAGTGCAGGGAAAACTGGTTTCCCTGGAATGGACGCAGACATTTTGGGGACTCTGGGAATGGTAGCACGACACTCGAGTTCCTCTCGCCTTTCCTGTGGAGAGCTCCTCCTCTTGAGATCCCACGGAAACGCCGGGAAATCTTTCCCGAGCACGCAGGGAAAGGATCACTCCTCTCGAGGTAGGAGGCGGAAACGGGTCTCCTCTGGATGTGGGGCGGACTCTCGTGCTTCCTCTCGAGTTGAGTCGGGTATATCGGGGAACTTCCTGAGTTGCAGCAAGGGTGTGAAGGACCCTTTGGAAGTTCCAGAGGTTAGGTGTGATTAACCTCGAGACGCCTCAGCGGAAATGGGCCTCATCTCGCCTGGAGGGGAGAACCTCCTGGATTTTGCGAGTTGCGACAGGTGCTCTCGACTTAGGATGGGGACCTTAGGGACCCGCTCTTGTGGCCTCAGGAAAGGCCAGTCCCCATGCGAGTCGCTCGACGGCCTCTCGGGATTCCTCTTTCGACGATGTCGGGCCTAAGACCTTGTGTGGATTCGGTGCCGGAACCTGACGATTCCTCTCCAGTGCTGACATGGATCTTGGGGTACTTCTGGAGACTCCCCAGGAGACTCAGTCCTCGTCTCGAGTGGGGCATGCACGTGCGCATTCCTCCAGAGTTGAAGCAGCAGTGTCACACTTCCCTTTGCTTGGATCAAGGGATCTGTGGCTTTCCCTCGAGGCTTTCCCACGAGGCTTTCCCACGAGGCTTTCCCACAGGGCTGTACCACGTGCCACCGTGGTGTGAGTCGATCCTCGGCTTGAAAGTCGAGGCAGTGCAGGGAAAAGAGTTTTCCCTGGAATGGACTGAGACCTCTCGGGGACTTGGGAATCGTGGCACGACCTGGAGTTCTTCTCGCCTTTCCTGTGGAGAGCGCCTCCTCTTGAGATGCTATGGGAACGCCGGGAATTCTTTTCGACCACGCAGGGAAAGGATCCCTCCTCTCGAGCTAGGAGGCGGAAACGGGGCTCCTCTGGATGTGGGCGGGACTCTCGTGTTTCCTCTCGGGTGGAGTCGGGTATGTCGGGGAACTTCTTGAGTTGCAGCAAGGGTGTGAAGGACCCTTTGGAGGTTCCAGAGGTTCGGAGAATATCCTGGAGACGCCTCAGCAGAAATGGGCCTCATCTCGCCTGGAGGGGAGAACCTCCTGGATTTTCTCGAGTTGCGGCAGGTGCTCTCGACTTACGACGGGGAACTCAGGGACCGCGCTCTGGTGGCCTCAGGAAAGGCCAGTCCCTATGCTAGTTGCTCTTGGGCCTCTTGGGATGCCTCTCCCGTCAATATTGGTGCCTAAGGCCTTGTGTGGAGTCGGTGCCAAAACCTGATGTTTTCCTCTCCAGTGCTGACATGGATCTTGGGGTACTTCTGGAGTCTCCCCAGGGGAGTCAATCCTCGTCTCGAGTGGGGGCATGCACGTGCGCTTTCCTTCCGAGCTGTAGTAGCAGTGTCACGCTTCCCTTCACGTGCAACAAGTGATCTGTGGCATTCCCTCGAGATTTCTCACGAGGCTTTCCCACGAGGCTTTCCCACAGGGCTGTCCACGTGCCACCGTGCTGTGAGTCATCCTCGGCTTGAAAGTCGAGGCAGTGCAGGGAAAACAGGTTTCCCTGGAATGGACTGAGACATCTGGGGGACTCTGGGAATGGGGCCTGATCCTGGAGTTCTTCTCGCCTTTCCTGTGGAGAGCGCCTCCTCTTGAGATGCGACGGGAACGCTAGGAATTCTTTCCCGACACGCAGGGAAAGGATCCCTCCTCTCGAGTGAGCAGGCGGAAACGGGACCACTCTGGATATGGGCGGGACTCTCGGATTCCTCTTGAGTGGAGACGGGTATGTCGGGGAACTTCTTGAGTTGCAGCAAGGGTGTGAAGGACCCTTTGGAAGTTCCAGAGTTTAAGTGTGATTACCCCTTGTTGCCTCAGCGGAAATGGGCCTCATCTCGCCTGGAGGGGAGAACCTCCTGGATTTTCTCGAGTTGCAGGGTGCTATAGACTTACGATGGGGACCTCAGGGACCTGTTCTGTTGGCCTCAGAAAAGGCCAGTTCCCATGCGAGTTGCTTGGGGGCCTCTCGGGATTCCTCTCCCGTCGATGCTGGGGCCTAAGAAATTGAGTGGAGTCGGTGCCGGAACCTGAGGATTCCTCTCCAATGCTGACATGGATCTTGGGGTACTTCTGGTGTCTCCCCAGGGGAGTCAGTCCTCGTCTCGGGTTGGGGCATGCACGTGGCGCGTTCCTCCCGAGCTTTAGCAGCAGTGTCACGCTTCCCTTCCCGGGATCAAGGATCTGTAGCATTCCCTCGAGGCTTTCCTAGGAGGTTTCCCACGAGGCTTTCCCACAGTGCTGTCCCACGTGCCACCGTGGTGTGAGTCGATCCTCGGCTTAAAAGTCGAGTCAGTGCAGGGAAAACAGGTTTCCCTGGAATGGACTGAGACATCCAGGGGACTCTGGGAATGGTGGCACGACCCTGGAGTTCTCTCGCCTTTCCTGTGGAGAGCGCCTCCTCTTGAGATGTGACAGGAACCGGGAATTCTATCCCGACCACGCAGGGGAAGGATACCACCTCTCGAGCTATGAGGCGGAATCGGGGCTCCTCTGGATGTGGGCGGGACTGTCGTGCTTCCTGTGAGTGGAGACGGGTATGTCGGGGAACTTCTTGAGTTGCAGTAAGGGTGTGAAGGACCCTTTGGAAGTTCCAGAGGTTCGGTGAATATCCTGGAGACGCCTCAGCAGAAATGGGCCTCATCTCGCCTGGAGGGGAGAACCTCCTGGATTTTCTCAGTTGCGGCAAGTGCTCTCGACGTACGACGGGGACCCTCAGGGACCCGC
>NW_017203914.1:0-18762 GCF_001704415.2 Capra hircus | reverse complement strand
CAAAGAAGGTACTTAACTCGAGGATCTAATGTTGCTAATACTAGGTCTACTGCTTGTTTTTTCTATATATAAACTATATCTAAAAATCAAGGATATGAAAATTTGGCAGCAAGCATTGACTCAACAAAATGAAACTTTTAATCAGTCCTATTCTAAAGATTTTGACTCCTCGGAAGCCCCCTACATTCCTAGGATGTTTTAAGCTTCCTGTGCCTCCTGCGGTCAGGAGGCCTCAAACAAACACACTTGCAGAGTCCTGCAGGCAGGCTAGAAAGCCATCGGAGGGTTTTTTGGATTGAAACACTCTTTCAAATGCAGAAGACTAAAGCCCTGAATTGACTTTTTCCAGAAAATGTCAGAAGAGTGGAAAGGCAGAGCACAAAAGCCGGCAGATTTTTGTTGGGGTACATGCTTAGGAATTTCCAGAGGGCCCCTGAAGTTGAGCATGCCTTGCGTATGTCAGCTTCCTTCCTCATGACCTTGTCACGGGCGGATTCCTCACAATGGCTTCGGTAGGCGGTCTCCACAGGAAAGGCGAGAGGGAACTCCAGGGTCGTGCCACCATTCCCAGAGCCCCCAGATGTCTCAGGTCCATTCCAGGGAAAGCTGTTTTCCCTGAACTGCCTCGACTTTCAAGCCGAGGATCGACTCACACCACGGGTGGTACGTGGGACAGCCCTGTGGGAAAGCCTCGTGGGAAAGCCTCCTGGGAAAGCCTCGAGGGGAAATCCACAGATCCTTTGATCCACGCGAAGGGAAGCGTGACACTTCTGCTACAGCTCGGGAGGAACGAGCACGTGCATGCCCCCCACTCGAGACGAGGACTGACTCCCCTGGGGAGACTCCAGAAGTACCCCAAGATCCATGTCAGCACCGGAGAGGAATCCTCAGGTTCCGGCACCGACTCCACACAAGGTCTTAGGCCCCGGCATCGACGCGAGAGGAATCCCGAGAGGCCCCCGAGCAACTTGCATGGGGAACTGGCCTTTCCTGAGGCCACCAGAGCGGGTCCCTGAGGTCCCCATCGTAAGTCGAGAGCACCTGCCGTCACTCGAGAAAATCCAGGAGGTTCTCCCGTCCAGGCGAGATGAGGCCCATTTCCGCTGAGGCGTCTCGAGAGTAATCACACCTAACCTCTTGAACTTCCAAAGGGTCCTTCACACCCTTGCTGCAACTCAAGAAGTTCCCCGACATTCCCGTCTCCACTCGAGAGGAAGCACGAGAGTCCCGCCCACATCCCAGAGGAGCCCCGTTTCCGCCTCCTAGATGGAGAGGAGGGATCCTTTCCCTGCGTGGTCGGGACAGAATTCCCGGCGTTCCCATCTCATCTCAAGAGGAGGCGCTCTCCACAGGAAAGGCGAGAGGAACTCCAGGGTCGTGCCACCATTCCCAGAGTCCCCCAGATGTCTCCGTCCAATCCAGGGAAACCTGTTTTCCCTGCACTGCCTCGACTTTCAAGCCGAGGATCGACTCACACAACGGTGGCAGGTGGGACAGACCAGTGGGAAAGCCTCGTGGGAAAGCCTCGAGGGAAGGCTTCGAGGGAAAGCCACAGATCCCTTGATCCACGCGAAGGGAAACGTGACACTCCCGCTACAGCTCAGGATAAATGGCACCTGCATGCCCCCATGGAGACGAGTACTGACTCCCCTGGGGAGACTACAGAAGTACCCCAAGATCCATGTCAGCACGGGAGAGGAATCTTAAGGTTCCGGGACCGACTCCACACAACGTCTTAGGCCCCCGCCATCGACGGGAGAGGAATACCGAGAGGCCCACGAGCAACTCGCATGGGGACTGGCCTTTCCTGAGACCACCAGAGCGGGTCTCTGAGGTCCCCGACCTAAGTCGAGAGCACCTGCCGCAACTCGAGAAAATCCAGGAGGTTTTCCCCTCCAGGAGAGATGAGGCCCATTTCCAATGAGGCGTCTCAAGGCTAATCACACCTAACCTCTGGAACTTCCAAAGAGTCCTTCACACCCTTGCTGCAACTCAGGAAGTTCCCCTACATACCCGTCTCCGCTCGAGAGGAAGCAGGAATGTCCCGCCCACATCCAGAGGAGCCCCGTTTCCGCCTCCTAGCTCGAGAGGAGCGATCCTTTCCCTGCGTGGTCGGGAAAGAATTCCCGGCGTTCCCATCGAATCTCAAGAGGAGGCACTCTCCACGGGAAAGGCTAGAGGAACTCCAGGGTCATGCCACCATTCCCAGAGTCCTCCAGATGTCTAAGTCCATTCCAGGGAAAACTGTTTTCCCTGCACTGTTTCGACTTTCAAGCAGAGGATCGACTCACACCATGGTGCCCCGTGGGACAGCCCTGTGGGAAAGCCTCCTGGGAAAGCCTCGTGGGAAAGCCTCGAGGGAAAGCCACAGATCCCTTGATCCACGGGAAAGGAAGAGCGACACTGCTGCTACAGCTCGAGAGTAAAGCGCACTTGTATGCCCCCACTCGAGACGAGGACTGACTCCACTGAGGAGAGTCCAGAAGTTCCCCAAGATCCATTTCAGCACTGGAGAGGAATCCTCAGGTTCCGGAACTGACTCCACACAATGTCTTAGGCCCCGGCATCGACGGGAGAGGAATCCCGAGAGGCCACAGAAAACTCGCATGGGGACTGGCCTTTCCTGAGGCCACCAGAGCAGGTCCCTGAGGTCCCCGTCGTAAGTCGAGAGCACCTGCCGCAACTCGAGAAAATTCAGGAGGTTCTCCCCTCCAGGCGAGATGAGGCCCATTTACACTGAGGCGTTTCGAGGCTAATCACACCTAACCTCTGGAACTTCCAAAGGGTCCTTCACACCCTTGCTACAACTCAAGAAGTTCCCCGACATACCCGTCTCCACTCGAGAGGAAGCAGGAGAGTCCCGGCCACATCCAGAAGAGCACCGTTTCCGCCTCCTAGCTCGAGAGGAGGGATCCTTACCCTGAGTGGTCGGGAAAGAATTCCCGGCGTTCCTATCGCATACCAAGAGGACGCGCTCTCCACAGGAAAGGCGAGAGGAACTCCAGGGTCGTGCCACCATTCCCTGAGTCCCCCAGATGTCTCAGTCCATTCCAGGGAAACCTGTTTTCCCTGCACTGCCTCGACTTTCAAGCCAAGGATCGACACACAACGGTGGCACGTGGGACAGCCCTGTGGGAAAGCCTCGTGGGAAAGCCTCGTGGGAAAGCCTCCTGGGAAAGCCTCGAGGGAAATCCATAGATCCTATGATCCACGCAAAGGGAAGCGTGACACTGCTGCTACAGCTCAGGAGGAACGAGCACGTGCATGACCCCACTCGAGACGAGGACTGACTCCCCTGGGGAGACTCCAGAAGTACCCCAAGATCCATGTCAGCACTGGAGAGGAATCCTCAGGTTCCGGCACCGACTCCACACAAGGTCTTAGGCCCCGGCATGGATGGGAGAGGAATCCCGAGAGGCCCCGAGCAACTTGCAAGGGGACTGGCCTTTTCTGAGGCCACCAGAGCGGGTCCCTGAGGTCCCCGTCGTAAGTCGAGAGCACCTGCCGTCACTCGAGAAAATCCAGGAGGTTCTCCCCTGCACGCGAGATGAGGCCCATTTCCGCTGAGGCGTCTCGAGAGTAATCACACCTAACCTCTTGAACTTCCAAAGGGTCCTTCACACCCTTGCTGCAACTCAAGAAGTTCCCCGACATTCCCGTCTCCACTCGAGAGGAAGCACGAGAGTCCCGCCCACATCCAGAGGAGCCCCGTTTCCGCCTCCTAGCTCGAGAGGAGGGATCCTTTCCCTGCGTGGTCGGGAAAGAATTCCCGGCGTTCCCATCTCATCTCAAGAGGAGGCGCTCTCCACAGGAAAGGCGAGAGGAACTCCAGGGTCGTTCCACCATTCCCAGAGTCCCCCAGATGTCTCAGTCCAATACAGGGAAATCTGTTTTCCCTGCACTGCCTCGACATTCAAGCTGAGGATCAACTCACACCACGGAGGCAAGTGGGACAGCCCTGTGGGAAAGCCTCACGGGAAAGCCTAGTGGGAAAGCCTCGAGGGAAAGCCACAGATCCCTTGATCCACGCGAAGGGAAGCGTGACACTGCTTCTACAGCTCGGGACGAAAGCGCACGTGCTTGCCCCCACTCGAGACGAGGACTGATTCCCCTGGGGAGACTCCAGAAGTACGCCAAGATCCATGTCAGCACTGGAGAGGAATCCTCAGGTTCCGGCACTGAAAACACACATGGTCTTGTGCCCCGTCATCGATGGGAGAATATCCGGAGACACCCCTGAGCAACTCGCATGGGGACTGGCCTTTCCAGAGGCCACAAGATCGGGTCCCTGAGGTCCCCTTCGTAACTCGAAAGCACCTGCCGCAACTCGAGAGAATCCAGGAGGTTCTCCCGTCCAGGCGAGATGATGCCCATTTCCGTTGAGGCTTCTCGAGGCTAATCACACCTAACCTCTGGAACTTCCAGAGGGTCCTTCACACCCTTGCTGCACCTCAAGAAGTTCCCCGACATACTCGTCTCCACTCGAGAGAAAGCACGAGAATCCCGCCCACATTCAGAGGAGCCCCGTTTCCGCCTCATAGCTCGAGAGGAGGGATCCTTTCCCTGCGTGTTCGGGACAGAATTCCCGGCGTTCCCGTCGCATCTCAAGAGGAGGCGCTCTCCATAGGAAAGGCGAGAGGAATTCCAGGGTCGTGTCACCATTCCCAGAGTCCCCCAGATATCTCCGTCCATTTCAGGGAAACCTGTTTTCCCTGCACTGCCTCGACTTTCAAGCCGAGGATCGACTCACACAACGGTGGCAGGTGGGACAGACCAGTGAGAAAGCCTCGTGGGAAAGCCTCGAGGGAAGGCTTCGAGGGAAAGCCACAGATCCCTTGATCCACGCGAAGGGAAACGTGACACTCCCGCTACAGCTCGTGAGGAAATGGCACCTGCATGCCCCCAATGGAGACGAGTACTGACTCACCTGGGGAGACTCCAGAAGTACCCCAAGATCCATATCAGCAGGGGAGAGGAATCTTAAGGTTCCGGCACCGACTCCACACAAGGTCTTACGCCCCACCATCGACGGGAGAGGAATACCGAGAGGCCCACGAGCAACTCGCATGGGGACTGGCCTTTCCTGAGGCCACCAGAGCGGGTCTCTGAGGTCCCCGACCTAAGTCGAGAGCACCTGCCGCAACTCGAGAAAATCCAGGAGGTTCTCCCCTCCAGGAGAGATGAGGCCCATTTCCACTGAGGCGTCTCAAGGCTAATCACACCTAACCTCTGGAACTTCCAAAGGGTCCTTCACACCCTTGTGCAACTCAGGAAGTTCCCCTACATACCCGTCTCCACTCGAGAGGAAGCACGAATGTCCCGCCCACATCCAGAGGAGCCCCCTTTTCCGCCTCCTAGCTCGAGAGGAGCGATCCTTTCCCTGCGTGGTCGGGAAAGAATTCCCGGCATTCCCGTCGAATCTCAAGAGGAGGCACTCTCCACGGGAAACGCGAGAGGAACTCCAGGGTCATGCCACCATTCCCAGAGTCCTCCAGATGTTTAAGTCCATTCCAGGGAAAACTGTTTTCCCTGCACTGTTTCGACTTTCAAGCAGAGGATCGACTCACACCACGGTGCCCCGTGGGACAGCCCTGTGGGAAAGCCTCCTGGGAAAGCCTCGTGGGAAAGCCTCGAGGGAAAGCCACAGATCCCTTGATCCACGAGAAGGGAAGCGTTACACTGCTGCTACAGCTCGAGAGAAAAGTGCACTTGTATGCCCCCACTCGAGACGACGACTGACTCCACTGAGGAGAGTCCAGAAGTTCCCCAAGATCCATTTCAGCACTGGAGAGGAATCCTCAGGTTCCGGAACCGACTCCACACAAGATCTTAGGCCCCCGGTATCGACGGGAGAGGAATCCGAGAGGCCCCCGAGCAACTCGCATGGGGCCTGGCCTATCCTGAGGCCACCAGAGCGGTTCCCTGAGGTCCCCATCGTAAGTCGAGAGCGCCTGCCGCAACTCGAGAAAATCCAGGAGGTTCTCCCCTCCAGGCGAGATGAGGCCCATTTCCGCTGAGGCTTCTCGAGGCTAATCACACCAAACCTCTGGATCCTCCAAAGGGTCCTTCAAACCCTTGCTGCAACTCAAGAAGTTCCCCGACATACCTGTCTCCACTCGAGAGGAAGCACGAGAGTTCCACCCACATCCACAGGAGCCCCGTTTCCACCTCCTGGCTCGAAAGGAGGATCCTTTCCTTGCTTGGTGGGGAAAGAATTCCTCGCGTTCCCGTCGCATCTCAAGAGGAGGCGCTCTCCACAGGAAAGGCGAGAGGAACACCAGGGTCGTGCCACCATTCCCAGAGTCCCCCAGATGTCTCAGTCCATTCCAGGGAAACCTGTTTTCCATTCACTGCCTTGACTTTCAAGCCGAGGATCGACTCACACCACTGGTGGCACGTGGGACAGCCCTGTGGGAAAGCCTCGTGGGAAAGCCTGGTGGGAAAGCCTCGAGGGAAAGCCACAGATCCCTTGATCCACGAGAAGGGAAGCCTGACACTGCTGCTACAGCTCGGGAGGAAAACGCACGTGCATGCCCCACTCGAGACGAGGACTGACTCCCCTCTAGAGACTCCAGAAGTACCCCAAGATCCATGTCAGCACTGGAGAGGAATCCTCAGGTTCCGCACCGACTCCACACAAGATCTTAGGCCCGGCATCGTGGGGAGAGGAATCCCGAGAGGCCCCCGAGCAACTCGCATGGGGACTGGCCTTTCCTGAGGCCACCAGAGCGGGTCCCTGAGGTCCCCGTCGTAAGTTGAAAGCACCTGCCGCAACTCGAGAAAATCCAGGAGGTTCTCCCCTCCAGGCGAGATTTGGCCCATTTCCGCTGAGGCGTCTCGAGACTAATCACCCCTAACCTCTGGAACTTCCAAAGGGTCCTTCACACCCTTGCTGCAACTCAAGAAGTTCCCCGACATACCCGTCTCCACTCTCGAGGAAGCACGAGAATCCCGCCCACATCCAGAGGAGCCACGTTTCCGCCTCCTAGCTCGAGAGGAGGGATCCTTTCCCTGTGTGGTCGCGAAAGAGTTCCCGGCGTTCCCGTCGCATCTCAAGAGGAGGCGCTCTCCACAGGAAAGGCAAGATGAACTCGAGGGTCGTGCCACCATTCCCAGAGTCCGCCAGAAAATTCCTTGTCGGGAATTTTATTGGCCTTCCGCGTAAACCTAGCTATTCAACCTTTTTCCTCCAGTTAGTCTTCTTACTACCCTATAATTTCTTTATCTAATCTTACATTAATAAATACACAAGACTTTCCACGTCAACGCCGTCCATCCGTCGAATTCCCTGGATGCAGCGGGGCTGGACACCGGCACACTGAGATATCTGGGGGACTCTTGGAATGATGGCACAACACTGGAGTTTCTCTCGCCTTTCCTGTGGAGAGCGCCTCCTCATGAGATGCGACGGGAACACCGGGAATTCTTTCCGGAACATACAAGGAAAGGATACCTGACCGCGAGGTACGAGGCGGAAACGGGGCTCCTCTGCATGTGGGCGGGACTCTCGTGCTTCCTCTCGAGTGGAGTCAGGTATGTTGGGGAACTTCTTGAGTTGTAGCAAGTGTGTGAAGGACCCTTTGGAAGTTCCAGAGGTTAGGTATGATTAGCCTCCAGACGCCTCAGAGGAAAAGGGCCTCATCTCGCCTGGAGGGGAGAACCTCCTGGATTTTCTCGAGTTGCGGCTGGTGCTTTCGACTTACGACGGGACCTCAGGGACCCGCTCTGGTGTCCTCAGGAAAGGCCAGTCCCCATGCGAGTTGCTCGGGGGCCTCTCGGGATTCCTCTCCCTTCGACGCCGGGGCCTAAGACCTTGTGTGGAGTCCGGTGCCGGAACCTGAGGATTCCTCTCCAGTGCTGAAATGCATCTTGCGGTACTTCTGGAGACTCCCCAGGGGAGTTAGTCCTCGTCTCGAGTGGGGGCATGCACGTTCGCTTTCCTCCCGAGCTGTAGCAGAACTGTCTCGCTTCCCTTCGCTTGGATCAAGGGATCTGTGGCTTTCCCTCGAGGCTTTCCCACGAGGCTTTCCCACGAGGCTTTCCCACAAGGCTGTCCCACGTGTCACCATCGTGTGAGTCGGTCCTCCCCGTGAACGTCGAGGCAGTGCAGGGTAAACAAGTTCCTCTGGAAAGGACTGAGACATCTGGGGGACTCTTGGAATGGTGGAACGACCCTGGAGTTCCTCTCACCTTTCTTGTGGAGCGTGCCTCCTCTTGAGATGCGACAGGTACGACAGGAATTTTTCCCGGCCAATCAGGGAAAGGATCCCTCATCTTGAGCCAGGAGGGGGAATTGGGGCTCCTCTGGATGTGGGTGGTACCCTGTTGATTCCTATGGAGTGGCGACGGGTCTCTCGTGGAACCTCTTGAGTTGCAGCTAGGGTGTGAAGGACCCTTTGGAAGTTCCAGACGTTAGGTGTGATTAGCGTCGAGACGCCTCAGTGGAAATGGGCCTCATCTCGCCTGGAGGGGAGAACCTAATGGATTTTCTCGAGTTGCGGCAGGTGCTCTCGACTTACGACGGGGACCTCAGGGACCCGCTCTGGTGGCGTCAGGAAAGGCCAGGCGCCATGCGAGTTGCTCGGGGGCCTCTCAGGATTCCTCTCCCTTCGATGCCGGGGCCTAAGACCTTGTGTGGAGTCGGTGCCGGAACCTGAGGATTCCTCTCCAGTGTGGAAATGGATCTTGGGGTACTTCTGGAGTCTCCCCAGGGGAGTTAGTCGTCGTCTTGTGTGGGGGCATGAACGTGCGCTTTCCTCCCGGGCTGTAGCAGCAGTGTCATGCTTCCCATCGAGTGGATCAAGGGATTAGTGGCTTTCCCTCGAGTCTTATCCACAGTGCTGTCCCAAGTTCCACCGTGGTGTGAGTCGATCCTCGACTGGAAAGTCGCCGCAGTGCAGGGAAAAACAGGTTTCCCTGGAATGGACGGAGACATCTGGAGGACTATGGGAATGGTGGCACGACCCTGGAGTTCCTCTCGCCTTTCCTGTGGAGAGCGCCTCCTCTTGAGATGTGACGGAAACGCCGGGATTTCTTTCCAACCACGCAGGGAAAGGATGACTCCTTAGAACTAGGAGGCGGAAACGGGGCACCTCTGGATGTGGGCGAGACTCTCGTGCTTCCTCTCGAGTGGAGACGGGTATGTCGGGGGACTTCTTGAGTTGCAGCAAGGGTGTGAAGGAACCTTTGGAAGTTCAAGAGGTTAGGTGTGATTAGCCTCGAGACGCCTCAGCGGAAATGGGCCTCATCTCCCTGGAGGGGAGAACCTCCTGGATTTTCTCGAGTTGCGGCAGGTACTCTCGACTTACGACTGGGACCTCAGGGACCCGCTCTGGTGGCCTCAGGAAAGGCCATTCCCCATGCCAGTTTCTCGGGGGCCTCTCGGGATTCCTTTCCGGTCGATGCCGGGGGCCTAAGACCTTGTGTGGAGTCGGTGCCGGAACCTGAGGATTCCTCTCCGGTGCTGACATGGATCTTAGGGTATTTCTGGAGTCTCCCCAGTGGAGTCAGTCTTCGTCTCGAATTGGGGCATGCACGTGCGATTTCCTCTCGAGCTGTAGCAGCAGTGTCACGCTTCCCTTCGCGTGGATCAAGGGATCTGTGGCTTTCCCTCGAGGCTTTCCCAGGATGCTTTCCCACAGGGCTGTCCCACGTGCCACCGTGGTGTGAGTCGATCCTCGGCTTGAAAGTCGAGGCAGTGCAGGGAAAACAGGTTTCCCTAAATGGACTGAGACATCTGGGGTACTCTGGGAATGGTGGCACGACCCTGGAGTTCCTCTCGCCTTTCCTCTGGAGAGCACCTAGTCTTGAGATGCGACGGGAATGCCGGACATTCTTTCCCGACCACGCAGGGAAAGATCCCTCCTCTCGAGCTAGGAGGCGGAAACGGCGCTCCTCTGGATGAGGGAGGGACTCTCGTGATTCCTCTCGAGTGGAGATGGGTATGTCGGGGAACTTCTTGACTTGCAGCAAGGGTGTGAAGGACCCTTTGGAAGTTCCAGAGGTTAGGTGTGATTAGCCTCGAGACGCCGCCGCGGAAATGGGCCTAATCTCGCCTGGATGGGAGAACCTCCTGGATTTTCTCGAGTTGCGGCAGGTGCTCTCGACTTATGACGGGGACCTCAGGGACCCGCTCTGGTGGCCTCAGGAAAGGACAGTCCCCAGCGAGTTGGTCGGCGGCATCTCGGGATTCCTCTCCTGTCGATGCCGGGGCCTAACACCTTGTGTGGAGTCGGTGCCGGAACCTGAGGATTCCTCTCCGGTGCTGACATGGATCTTAGGGTATTTCTGGAGTCTCCCCAGGGGAGTCAGTCCTTGTCTCGAATTGGGACATTCACGTGCGATTTCCTCTCGAGCTGTAGCAGCAGTGTCACGCTTCCCTTCGCGTGGATCAAGGGATCTGTGGCTTTTCCTCGAGGCTTGCCCAGGAGGCTTTCCCACAGGGCTGTCCCACGTGCCACCGTGTTGTGAGTCAATCCTCGGCTTGAAAGTCGAGGCAGTGCAGGGAAACAGGTTTCCCTGGAATGGACTGAGACATCTGGGGGACTCTGGGAATGGTGGCACGACCCTGGAGTTCCTCTCGCCTTTCCTGTGGAGAGCGCCTCCTCTTGAGATGCGACGGAAACGCCGGGAATTCTTTCCCGACCACGCAGGGGAAGGATCCCTCCTCTCGAGCTAGGAGGCGGAAACGGGGCTCCTCTGGATGAGGGCGGGACTCTCGTGCTTCCTCTCGAGTTGAGCCGGGTATGTCGCGGAACTTCTTGAGTTGCAGCAAGGGTGTGAAGGACCCTTTGGAAGTTCCAGAGGAAAGGTGTGATTAGCCTCGAGACGCCTCAGCGGAAATGGGCCTCACCTCGCCTGGAGGGGAGAACCTCCTGGATTTTCTCGAGTTGCGGCAGGTGCTCTCAACTTACGACGGGGACCTCAGGGACCCCCTCTGGTGGCCTCAGGAAAGGCCAGTCCCCATGCGAGTTGCTCGGGGCCTCTCAGGATTCCTCTCCCGTCGATGCCGGGGCCTAAGACTGCCGGGAGCCAGTGTGAGGAAGCACGCCAGTGACAAGGTTATGAGGAAGGAAGCTGACATATGCAAGGCATGCTCAGACTTCAGGGACCCCTCTGGAAATTTTTAAGCATGTACCCCAACAAAAATCTGCCGGTTTTTGTGCTCTGCTTTTTCACTCTTTCTGACCTTTTCTGGAAAAAGTCAATTCAGCGCGTTAGTCTTCTGCATTTGAAAGAGTGTTTCAATCCAAAAACCCTCTGATGGCTTTCTAGCCTGCCTGTAGGACTCGTACAGCTGCGCTTGTGATTGTTTGAGGCCTCCTGACCGCAGGAGGCACAGGAAGCTTAAAACATCCTAGGAATGCAGGAGCTTTCAGGAGTCAAAATCTTTAGAATAGGACTGATTAAAAGTTTCATTTTTTGGGTCAATGCTTGCTGCCAAATTTTCATATCCTTTATTTTTAGATATAGTTGGTATATAGAAAAACAAGTAGTAGACCTGGTATTAGCAACATTAGATCTTTGAGTTAAGTAGCTTCTTTGTTATAACCCACTGCACCTTTGTTCTATAGAGATGTAACTTTAATGCTTTAAGGAGATGCAGATTAAAGAAAAACACTTCAGGGGAAACAAAATTAACATTCATTAAGGAAGAGAGCCAAAAAGTGTTAACAAGCCTCTTGGCCAGAAGATAATGTAAATCACCTGAGACCTTTTGTATACAAAATGATATACAGTAAGAATCTGGGTTGTGAACGCTACATAATTTTGTGTTATCCATTGATCTCCATGTTTTATCAAAAGTATAAAAGGCCTTCTGAACAATAAAGGAGGAGGCCAGGGGCCGGGGGCCAGTTTCTTGGACCAGCTTCTCGAACTAGTCTCTCAGCCTGGTTTCTTGGGACTCTGGCTCCCCCCGTGTCTTTCTCTCTCTTTCTTCTTCTCTACCTTTCCTTCTCTCTGCTCTTTACTTTAACTTCAGGCTGAATCTCCACCTGGAGTGCGGAGGCTCGCCAGGTCTACTTACTTGCCCTGGCTGTTAAGACCCACACGAAAGGGAGCTTAAGGCGAGGCACCCTTAGATATTCAAGCGGGCGCCGGTGGCCCAACGTAGGTGGTGCAAATTCCTTGTCTGGAATTTTATTGGCCTTCTGCGTAAACCAAGCTATTCAGCCCTCTTCCTCCACTTAATCTTCTTACTACACTATGGTTTCCTAATCTCATCTTACATTAATAAATAAACAAGTCTTTCCACGCCAACGCCGTCCACCCTTCGAATTCCCTGGATCCACCGGTGCTGGACCCCGGCATAAGACCTTGTGTGGAGTCAGTGCCGGAACCTGAGGATTCCTCTCCAGTGCTGACATGGATCTTGGGGTACTTCTGGAGTCTCCCCAGGGGAGTCAGTCTTCGTCGCGATTGGGGGCATGCACGTGCACTTTCCTCCCGAGCTGTAGCAGCAGTGTCATGCTCCCCTTCGCGTGGATCAAGTGATCTGTGGCTTTCCCACGAGGCTTCCCACAGGGCTGTCCCACGTGCCACCGTGGTGTGAGTCGATCCTCGGCTTGAAAGTCGAGGCAGTGCAGGGAAAAGAGGTTTCCCTGGAATGAACTGAGACATCTGGGGGACTCTGGGAATGGTGGAACGACCATGGTGCTCCTCTCGGTTTTACTGTGGAGAGCGCCTCCTCTTGAGATGCGACGGGAACACCGGGAATTATTTCCCAGCCAAGCAGGGATAGGATCACTCCTCTAGCTACGAGGTGGAAACGGGGCTCCTCTGGATGTGGGCGGGATCCTCGTGCTTCCTCTCAAGTGGAGATGGGTATGTTGGGGAACTTTTTGAGTTGCAGCAAGGGTGTGAAGGACCCTTTGGAAGTTCCAGAGGTTAGGTGTGATTAGCCTCGAGACGCCTCAGTGGAAATAGGCCTCATCTGGCTTGGAGGGGAGAGCCTCCTTGATTTTCTCGAGTTGGGGCAGGTGCTCTCGTCTTCCGACGGGGACCTCAGGGACCCGCTCTGGTGACCTTAGTAAATGCCAGTCCCCATGCGAGTTGCTTGGGAGCCTGCCGGGATTCCTCTCCCGTGGATGCCGGGACCTAATATCTTGTGTGGAGTCTGTGCCGGAACCTGAGGATTCCTCTCCATGACTGACATAGATCTTGGGGTTATTTTTGAATCTCCCCAGGAGAGTTAGTCCTCGGCTCGAATGGGGGCATGCAATGGTGCTTTCCTCCCGTGCTGTAGCAGCAGTGTCACGCTTCCCGTCGTGCCGGGAGCCAGTGTGAAGAAGCCCGCCCGTGACAAGGTCATGAGGAAGGAAGCTGACATGCGCAAGGCGTGCTCAGACTTCAGGGACCCCTCTGGAAATTCCTAAGCATGTACCCCAACAAAAATCTGCCGGCTTTTGTGCTCTGCTTTTCCACTCTTCTGACATTTTCTGGAAAATGTCAATTCAGGGCTTTAGTCTTCTTCATTTGAAAGAGTGTTTCAATTAAAAACCCCTCTGATGGCTTTCTAGCCTGCCTGCAGGACTCATACAGCTGCGCATGTGATTGTTTGAGGCCTGCTGACCGCAGGAGGCAAAGGAAGCTTAAAACATCCTAGGAATGTAGGGGCTTCTGAAGAGTCTAAATCTTTAGAATAGGACTGATGAAAAGTTTCATTTGTTGAGTCAATGCTTGCTGCCAAATTTTCATATCCTTTATTTTTAGATATAGTTGGCGTATAGAAAAACAAGTAGTAGACCTGGTATTAGCAACATTAGATCTTTGAGTTAAGTACCTTCTTTGTTATATCCCACGGCAAGTTTGTTCTATAGAGATGTAACTTTAATGCTTTAAGGAGATGCAGACTAAAAAAAAAAAAAAACACTTCAGGGGAAACAAAATTAACATTCATTAAGGAAGAGAGCCAAAAAGTGTTAACAAGCCTCTTGGCCAGAAGATAATGTAAATCACCTGAGACCTTTTGTATACAAAATGATATACAGAAAGAATCTGGGTTGCGAACGCTACATAATTTTGTGTTACCATTGATCTCTGTGTATCAAAGGCCTTCTGAACAATAAAGGAGGGGGCCAGTTTCTCGGGCCAGCTTCTCGAACTAGTCTCTCGGCCTGGTTTCTTGGGAATCTGGCTCCCCCCGTGTTTTTCTCTCTCTTTTCTTCTCTCCCTTCCCTCTCTCTGCTCTTTAACTTCAGGCTGAATCTCCACCTGGGGCGCGGAGGCTCGCCAGGTTACTTACTTGCCCTGGCTGTTAAGACCCGCACGAAAGGAAGCTTAAGGCGAGGCACCCTTAGATACTAGAGCGGGCGCCGGTGTCCAAAGTAGATGGTGCAAATTCCTTCTCTGGAATTTTATTGGCCTTCCCCGTACACCAAGCTATTCAGCCCTCTTCCTCCACTTAATCTTCCTACTACACTACAGTTTCTTAATCGAATCTTATATTAATAAATAAAGAAGTCTTACCATGCAACACCGTCCACCCTTAGAATTCCTGGATCCACCGGGGCTGGACGCCGGCACCGTCGAGTGTATGAAGGGATCTGTGGTTCTCCCTCCAGGCTTTCCCACGTGGCTTTCCCAGGAGGCATTCCCACAGGGCTGTCCCACGTGCCACCGTGGTGTGAGTCGATCCTCGGCGTGAAAGTCGAGGCAGTGCAGGGAAACAGGTTCCTCTGAAATGGACTGAGACATCTGGGGGACTCTTGGAATGATGGCACGACACTGGAGTTCCTCTCGCCTTTCCTGTGGAGAGCTCCTCCTCTTGAGATGCATCGGGAACGCCAGGAATCTTTCCCGAGGAGGCGGGGAAAGGATGCCTCATCTCGAGGTACGAGGGGGAAATGGGGCTCCTCTCTATGTGGGCACAATCCTCGTGTTTCCTCTCGGGTGGGAACGGGTATGTCGGGGAACATCTTGAGTTGCAGCAAGGGTGTGAAGGACCCTTTGGACGTTCCAGAATTTCGCTGTGATTAGCCTCGATATGCCTTCAATGGAAACGGGCCTCATCTCGCCTGGAGGGGAAAACCTCCTGGATTTCCTTGAATTGCGGCAGGTGCTCTCTACTTACGACGGGGACCTCAGGGACCCGATCTGGTGGCCTAAGGAAAGGCCAGTCCCCATGCGAGCTGCTAGGGGGCCTCTTGGGATTCCTCTCCCGTTGATGCCGGGGCCTAAGACCTTGTGTCGAGTCAGTGTCAGAACCTGAGGATTCCTCTCCAGTGCTGACATTTATCTGAGGGTACTTCTGGAGTCTCCACGGGGGAGTTAGTCCTCGGCTCGAGTCAGGGAATGCACGAGCGCTTTCCTCCCGAGCTGTAGTAGCAGAGTCACGCTTCCCGTCGCATGGATCAAGGGATCTGTGGCTTTCCCTCAAGGCTTTCCACGAGGCTTTCCTTCGAGGCTTTCCCACAGGGCTGTCCCACATGCCACTGTGGAGTGAATCGATCCTCGGCGTGAAAGTCGAGGCAGTGCAGGGGAAACAGGTTCTCTGGAAAGGACTGAGACATCTGGGGGACTCTGGAATGGTGGCACGACCCTGGAGTTCCTCTCGCCTTTCCTGTGGAAAGGGTCTTCTCTTGAGAATGGACAGGAACGCTGGGAATTCTTTCCGGACCACGCAGGGAAAGGATCCCTCATCTCGAGCTACAAGGCAGAAACGGGGCTCCTCTGGATGTCGGCGGGACCCTCATGCTTCCTCTGGAGTGGAGACGGGTATGTTGGGGAACTTCTTGAGTTGCAGCAAGGGTGTGAAGGACTCTTTGGAATTTCCAGAGGTTAGATGTGAATAGCCTCTGAGACGCCTCAGCGGAAATGGGCCTCATTTCGACTGGAGGGGAGAACCTCCTGGATTTTCTCGAGTTGCGGCAGGTGCTCTCGACTTATGACGGGGCCCTCCGGGACCGTATGGTGTCATCAGGAAAGGCCAGTACCAATGCGAGTTGCTAGGGGGACACTCCAGATTTCTCTCCCGTCGATGCTGGGGCTTAACACCTTGTGTGGAGTTGGGGCCGGAGCCTGAGGATGCCTCTGCAGTGCTGACATGGATCTTGAGGTACTTCTGCAGTCTCCACAGGGGAGACAGTCCTCGTCTCTAGTGGGCTCATGCACCCTGCACTTTCCTTCCGAGCTGTAGCAGCAGTGTCATGCTTCCCTTCGCGTGGATCAAGGGATCTGTGGATTTCCCTCCAGGCTTTCCCACGAGGCTTTCCCACGATGCTTTCCCACAGGGCTGTCCCAAGTGCCACCGTGGTGGGAGTCGATCCTCGGCGTCAAAGCCGAGGCATTGCAGGGAAAACAGGTTCCTCTGGAATGAAATGAGGCATCTGAGGGCCTCTTGGAATGGTGACTAGACCCTGGAATTCCTCTCGCATTTCCTGTGGAGAGTGGCCTCCTCTTGAGATAAGATGGGAATGCCGGAAATTCTTTCCCGAACAAGCAGGGAAAGGATCCCTCATGTCCAGCTGCGAGGCGGGAAACGGGGCTCCTCTGGAAGCGGGCGGGACCCTTCGTGCTTCCATCTCGAGTGGAGACGGGTATGTCGGAGAACTTCTTGACTTGCAACTAGGTTGTGAAGGACACTTTCGACATTCCAGAGGTTAGTTGTTCTTAGCCTCGAGACGCCTGAGCGGAAATGGGCCTCATCTCGCCTGGAGGGGAGAACCTCTTGGATTTTCTCGAGTTGCGGCAGGTGCTCTCGAGTTACAACGGAGACCTCAGGGACCCGCTCTGGTGACCTCAGGAAAGGCCAGTCCCCATGCGAGTTGCTACAGGGCCTCTCAGGATTCCTCTCCCTTCGATGCCGGGGCCAAAGACCTTGTGTGGAGTCGGGGCCGGAACCTGAGGATTCCTCTCCAGTACTGACATGGATCTTGGGGTACTTCTGGAGTCTCCCCAGGGGAGTCAGTCCTCATCTCGAGTGGGGCCATGCACGTGCGATTTCCTCCCGATCTGTAGCAGCAGTGTCATGCTTCTCTTCCCGTGGATCAAGGGATCTGTGGCTTCCCCTCCTGGCTTTCCCCCGAGCTTTCCCACAGGGCTGTCCCACGTGCCACCGTGGTGTGAGTCGATCCTCGGCTTGAAAGTCGAGGCAGTGCAGGGAAAACAGGTTTCCCTGGAATGGACTGAGACATCTGGGGGGACTCTGGGAATGGTGGCACGACCCTGGAGTTCCTCTCGCCATTCCTGTGGAGAGCGCCTCCTCTTGAGATGCGACGGGAACGCCGGGAATTCTTTCCCGACCACGCAGGGAAAGGATCCCTCCTCTCGGGCTAGGAGGCGGAAACGGGTCTCCGCTGGATGTGGGCGGGACTCTCGTGCTTCCTCTCCAGTGGAGACCGGTATTTCGAGGAACTTCTTGAGTTGCAGTAAGGGTGTGAAGGACCCTTTGGAAGTTCCAGATGTTAGATGTGATTAGCCTCCAGACGCCTCAGCGGAAATGGGCCTCATCTCGCCTGGAGGGGAGAACCTCCTGTATTTTCTCGAGTTGCGGCAGGTGCTCTCGACTTACGATGGGGACCTCAGGGACCCGCTCTGGTGGCCTCAGGAAAGGCCAGTCCCCATGCGAATTGCTCTGGGGCCTCTCGGGATTCCTCTTCCATAGATTCCGGGGTCTAGACCTTGTGTGGAGACTGGTGCCGGAACCTGAGCATTCCTCTCCAGTGCTGACATGGATCTTGGGGTATTTCTGGAGTCTCCCCAGGGGAGTCAGTCCTCGTCTCGAGTAGGGGCATGCACGTGCGCTTTCCTCCCGAGCTATAGCAGCAGTGTCACGCTTCCCGTCTCGTGGATCAAGGGATCTGTGGTTTCCCTCGAGTCTTTCCCGTGGGGCTTTCCCACAGTGCTATTCCACGTGCCACCATTGTGTGAGTCGATCCTCGGCGTTAAAGTCGAAGCAGTGCAGAGAAAACAGGAACCTCCTTCCCCACAGTAGGGGGTACACTGTCCCCTTGGGCGGGGTTTCGCCAGGGCACTCGCGCTGGAGGGTTGCCAGTGGAGTTGCGGGCCTTAGGCTCCACATGAGAAAAGCCCCAAATGGCATTAGCTGTCAGTCCAGAGGCTGGCCCTCAGGTCTCTGGCCGAAGCCTTGGGCTCCAGGCAACTCACAGCCCTCGGGGGTGGCGCTCTGGGACTGCTGTAGGGAAAGGATGCCAAGAGCCCACGGAGGAGTTGGGGAGGGGGCAGGGGGGAAACGGAGGCGAGGACAGCGAGGGATCTAGGTGGAGGCACTGGAGAGAGCGTCCGGTGTCCTGGAATGCCTTGGATGACCCAGCGGGGAACAGTCAAGGCCCAGGGACTTGTGGAATGTGAAAAGGCGGGAAACCCAGAGCAAGGCAGGCTGGGGAAGGGGGCGTGGGCGGCCAGTTCAAAGGGACCTAGGGGCGTTTCCTAGGTGGTGAGCTCCCTTGGCACTGCTGAGGGCCCCTGATTGATCCACCCTGGGTTGATCCCACCCCCTCGGCGAGCAGGGCCACAAACCAAAGCCCCCGAAGTGCCCGCCCACCCGACGAGGATCTTGGCAGTCCGGGCCACAGCCATGCCCGGGAAAAGCCCACTCGCTCCACGGGACTCCGTCCAGGGTCTCTGCTTGGAAAGAGGCCAGGGGCGGCACCCTCCATCTACCCACCCAAACCCTATTGACGTCAATGGGGGCGGAGCCGCCTCCCGCTCCCCGCCCACTCCAGAGTCCTGACCATGGCTTTGTCCGGCTCCTCCAGCACCTCAAGCGGTACGTTTGCCCTCTGGGGTCGGCATCACGTC
>NW_017203913.1:0-5843 GCF_001704415.2 Capra hircus | reverse complement strand
GTTCAGTCCTCGTCTCAAGTGGGGGCATGCACGGGCTTTCCTCCCGAGCTGTAGCAGCAGGGTCACGCTTCCCTTCGCGTGATCAAGGGATCTGTGGCTTTCCCTCGAGGCTTTCCCCACGAGGCTTTCCACTAGGGCTTTCCCACAAGGCTGTCCCACGTGCCACCGTGGTGTGTGTCGATGTCGATCCTCGGCTTGAAAGTCGAGCAGTGCAGGGAAAAAAGTTTTCCCTGGAATGGACTGAGACATCTTGGGGACTCTGGGAATGGTGGCACGACCCTGGAGTTCCCCTCGCCTTTCCTGTGGAGAGTGCCTCCTCTTGAGATGCGACGGGAACTCCGGGAATTCTTCCCGACACGCAGGGAAAGGATCCCTCCTCTCGAGCTAGAAGGCGGAAACGGGGGATCCTCTGGATGTGGGCGGGACTCTCGTGCTTCCTCTCGAGTGCAGACGGGTATGTCGGCGAACTTCTTGAGTTGCAGCAAGGGTGTGAAGGACCCTTTGGAAGTTCCAGAGGTTAGGTTGTGATTAGCCTGGAGACGCCTCAGCGGAAATGGGCCTCATCTCGCCTGGAGGGGAGAACGTCCTGGATTTTCTCGAGTTGTGGCAGGTGCTCTCGACTTACGACGGGAACCTCAGGGACCCACTCTGGTAGCCTCAGGAAAGGCAGTCCCCATGCGAGTTCCTCGGGCCTCTCGGGATTCCTCTCCCGTCGAAGCCTGGGCCTAAGACCTTGTGTGGAGTCGGTGCCGGAACCTGAGGATTCCTCTCCAGTGCTGACATGGATCTTGGGGTACTTCTGGAGTCTCCCCAGGGGAGTCCAGTCATCGTCTCGAGAGGGGGCATGCACGTGTGCTTTCCTCCCGAGCTGTAGCAGCACTGTCAGGCTTCCCTTCGCGTGGCTCAAGGGATCTGTGGCTTTCCCTCGAGGCTTCCCTCGAGGCTTTCTCACGCAGCTTTTCCCACGATGCTTTCCCACAGGGCTGTCCACGTGCCACCGTGGTGTGAGTCGATCCTCGGCTTGAACGTCCAGGCAGTGCAGGGAAGACAGGTTTCCCTGGAAAGGACTGAGACATCTGGGGAACTCTGGGAATGGTGGCACGACCCTTGATTCCCTCTCGGCTTTCATGTGGAGATCGCCTCCTCTTGAGATGCCACGGGAACGCCAGGAATTATTTCCCGACCCTGCAGGGAAAGGATCCCTCCTCTCGAGCTAGGAGGCGGTAACGGGGCTCCTCTGGATGTGGGCGGGACGCTCGTGCTTCCTCTCGAGTGGAGACGGGGTATGACCGGGAACTTCTTGAGTTGCAGGAAGGGTGTGACGGACCCTTTGTAAGTTCCAGAGGTTAGTTGTGATTAGCCTTGAGACACCTCAGCGGAAATGTGCCTCATCTCGCCTGGAACGGGAGAACCTCCTGGATTTTCTCGAGTTTGCGGCAGGTGCTCTCGACTTACGACGGGGACCTCAGGGACCCGCTCTGGTGGCCTCAGGAAAGGCCAGTCCCCATGCGAGTTCTCGGGGGCCTCTCGGGATTCCCCTCACTTCGATGCCGGGGACTAAGACCTTTTGTGGAGTCTGTGCCGGAACCTGAGGATTCCTCTCCAGTGCTGACATGGACCTTGAGGTACTTCTGGAGAGTCCGCAGGGGAGTCAGTCCTCGTCCCGATTGGTGGCATGCACGTGCGCTTTCCTCCCGAGCTGTAGCAGCAGTGTCACGTTCCCTTCCCGTGGATCAAGGTGTCTGTGGCTTTCCCTGGAGGCTTTCACACGAGGCTTTCCCACGAGGCTTTCCCACATGGTTGTCCCACGTGCCACCGTGATGTGAGTCGATCCACGGCTTGAATGTCGAGGCAGTGCCAGGGAAAAACAGGTTTCCCTGGAATGGACTGAGACATCTTGGGGACTCTGGGAATGGTGGCACGACCCTGGATTTCCTCTCGCTTTTCCTGTGGAGAGCGCCTCCTCCTGAGATGCGACGGGAACGCCGGGAATTTTTTTGCCGACCACGAAAGGAAAGGATCCCTCCTCTCGAGCTTAGGAGGCGGAAACGGGGCCCCTCTGGATGTGGGCGGGACTCTCGTGCTTCCTCTTGAGTGGAGACGGGTATGTCGGGGAACTTCTTGAGTTGCAGCAAGGGCTGTGAAGGACCCTTTGGAATTTCCAGAGATTAGGGGTGATTAGCTTCCAGTCGCCTCAGCGGAAATGGGCCTCATCTCGCCTGGAGGGGACTACCTCCTGGATTTTCTCGAGATAGGGCAGTGCTGTCGACTTACGACGGGGACCTCAACGACCCGCTCTGGGGGCCTCAGAAAAAAGCCACTCCCCATGCGAATTGCTCGGGGCCTCTCGGGATTCTCTCCCGTCGATGCCGGGGCCTAAGACCTTGTTGGAGTTCAGTGCCGGAACCTGGAGGTTTCCTCTGCAGTGCTGACATGGAACTGGGGTACTTCTGGAGTCTCCCCAGGGGAGTCAGTCCTCGTCTCGAGTGGGGGCATGTATGTGCGCTTTCCTCCGAGCTGTAGCAGCAGTGTCACGCTTCCCTACGCGTGGATCAAGGATCTGTGCTTTCCCTCGAGCTTTCCCACGAGGCTTTCCCACGAGGCTTTCCCCAGGGCTGTCCACGTGCCACTGTGGTGTGAGTCGATCCCGGCTTGAAAGTCGAGGCAGTGCAGGGAATACAGGTTTCCCTGGAAAGGACTGAAGACATCTGGGGACTCTGGGAATGGTGGCACGACCCTGGATTTCCTCTCGCCTTTCCTGTGGAGAGCGCCTCCTCCTGAGATGCGACGGGAACGCCGGGAATTCTTTGCCGACCACGAAGAAGAAAGGATCCCTCCTTTCGAGCTAGGACGCGGAAATGGGGCCCTCTGGATGTAGGCGGGACTCTCGTGCTTCCCTTGAGTGGAGACGGGTA
Source organism: Capra hircus (assembly GCF_001704415.2). Lineage (NCBI taxonomy): Eukaryota > Metazoa > Chordata > Mammalia > Artiodactyla > Bovidae > Capra > Capra hircus. The sequence continues at coordinate 2,928 of NW_017203913.1, read as the reverse complement.
TGTCCGGGAACTTCTTGAGTTGCAGCAAGGCTGTGAAGGACCCTTTGGAAGTTCCAGAGATTAGGGGTGATTAGCTTCCAGTCGCCTCAGCGGAAATGGGCCTCACCTCGCCTGGAGGGGACAACCTCCTGGATTTCTCGACTTGCGGCAGGTGCTCTCGACTTACGACGGGGACACAGGGACCCCCTCTGGTGCCCTCAGGAAAGGCCAGTCCCCATGCGAGTTGCTCGGGAGCCTTTTGGGATTTCTCTCCCGCCGATGCCGGGGCCTAAGACCTTGTGTGGATTCGGTGCCGGAACCTGAGGATTCCTCTCCAGTGCTGACATGGACCTTGAGGTACTTCTGGAGTCTCCGCAGGGGAGTCAGTCCTCGTCCCGATAGGTGGCATGCACGTGCGCTTTCCTCCCGAGCTGTAGCAGCAGTGTCACGTTCCCTTCCCGTGGATCAAGGGATCTGTGGCTTTCCCTGGAGGCTTTCACATGAGGCTTTCCCCACAAGGCTTTCCCACATGGTTGTCCGCACGTGCCACCGTGATGTGAGTCGATCCACGGCTTGAATGTCGAGGCAGTGCAGGGAAAACAGGTTTCCCTGGAATGGACTGAGACATCTTGGGGACTCTGGGAATGGTGGCACGACCCTGGATTTCCTCTCGCCTTTCCTGTGGAGAGCGCCTCCTCCTGAGATGCGACGGGAACGCCGGGAATTTTTTTTCCGACCGAAAGGAAAGGATCCCTCCTCTCGAGCTAGGAGGCGGAAACGGGGCCCTCTGGATGTGGGCGGGACTCACGTGCTTCCTCTTGAGTGGAGACGGGTATGTCGGGGAACTTCTTGAGTTGCAGCAAGGCTGTGAAGGACCCTTTGGAAGTTCCAGAGATTAGGGGTGATTAGCTTCCAGTCGCCTCAGCGGAAATGGGCCTCATCTCGCCTGGAGGGGAAACCTCCTGGATTTTCTCGAGATAGGGCAGTTGCTGTCGACTTACGACGGGGACCTCAACGACCCGCTCTGGGGGCCTCAGAAAAGGCCACTCCCCATGCGAATTGCTCGGGCCTCTCGGGATTCTCTCCCGTCGATGCCGGGGCCTAAGACCTTGTGTGGAGTCAGTGCCGGAACCTGAGTTTCCTCTGCAGTGCTGACATGGAACTGGGGTACTTCTGGAGTCTCCCCAGGGGAGTCAGTCCTCGTCTCGAGTCGGGGCATGTATGTGCGCTTTCCTCCCGAGCTGTAGCAGCAGTGTCACGCTTCCCTTCGCATGGATCAAGGGATCTGTGGCTTTCCCTCGAGGCTTTCCCACGAGGCTTTCCCACGAGGCTTTCCTACAGGGCTGTCCCACGTGCCACCGTGGTGAGAGGGAACCTCGGCTCTAAATTCGAGGCAGTGCAGGGAAAACAGGTTTCCCTGGAATGGACTGAGACATCTGGGGGACTCTGGGAATGGTGGCACGACCTGGAGTTCCTCTCGCTTTTCCTGTGGAGAGCACCTCCTCTTGAGATGTGACGGGAATGCCGGGAATTCTTTCCCGTACACGCAGGGAAAGGATCCCTACTCTCGAGCTAGGAGGCAGAAACGGGGCTCCTCTGGATGTGGGCGGGACTCTCGTGCTTCCTCTGGAGTGGAGACGGGTATGTCGGGGAACTTCTTGAGTTGCAGCAAGGATGTGAAGGACCCTTTGGAAGTTCCAGAGGTTAGGTGTGATTAGCTTCGAGACGCCTCAGCGGACATGGGCTCATCTCGCCTGGAGGAGAGAACCTCCTGGATTTTCTCGAGTTGCGGCAGGTGCTCTCTCGACTTACGACGGGGACCTCAGGGACCCGATCTGGTGGCCTCAGGAAGGCCAATCCCCATTCGAGTTTCTCGGGGGCCACTCGTGATCCTCTCCCGTCGATACCGGGGCCTAAGACCTTGTGTGGAGTCGGTGCCGGAACCTGAGGATTCCTCTCCAGTGATGACATGGATCTTGGGGTACTTCTGGAGTTTCCCCAGGGGAGTCAGTCCTCGTCTTAAGTGGGGGCATGCACGTGGGCTTTCCTCCCAGCTGTAGCAGCAGGTCAGCTTCCCTTCGCGTGGATCAAGGGATCTGTGGCTTTCCCTCGAGGCTTTCCCACGAGGCTTTCCCACTAGGCTTTCCACAAGGCTGTCCCACGTGCCACCGTGGTGTGTGTCGATGTCGATCCTCGGCTTGTCGAGGCAGTGCAGGGAAAAAAGTTTTCCCTGGAATGGACTGAGACATCTTGGGGATTCTGGGAATGGGTGGCACGACCCTGAGTTCCCCTCGCCTTTCCTGTGGAGAGTGCCTCCTCTTGAGATGCGACGGGAACTCCGGGAATTCTTTCCCGACCACGCAGGGAAAGGATCCCTCCTCTCGAGCTAGAAGGCGGAAACGGGGATCCTCTGGATGTGGCGGGACTCTCGTGCTTCTCTCGAGTGGAGACGGGTATGTCGGCGAACTTCTTGAGTTGCAGCAAGGGTGTGAAGGACCCTTTGGAAGTTCCAGAGGTTAGGTGTGATTAGCCTGGAGACGCCTCAGCGGAAATGGGCCTCATCTCGCCTGGAGGGAGAACGTCCTGGATTTTCTCGAGTTGTGGCAGGTGCTCTCGGCTTTACGACGGGAACCTCAGGGACCCACTCTGGTAGCCTCAGGAAAGGCCAGTCCCCATGCGAGTTCCTCGGGCCTCTCGGGATTCCTCTCCCGTCGAAGCCTGGGCCTAAGACCTTGTGTGGAGTCGGTGCCGGAACCTGAGGATTCCTCTCCAGTGCTGACATGGATCTTGGGGTACTTCTGGAGTCTCCCCAGGGGAGTCAGTCATCGTCTCGAGAGGGGGCATGCACGTGTGCTTTCCTCCCGAGCTGTAGCAGCACTGTCAGGCTTCCCTTCGCGTGGATCAAGGGATCTGTGCTTTCCCTCGAGGCTTTCCACACGAGGCTTTCCC
>NW_017203912.1:0-5843 GCF_001704415.2 Capra hircus | reverse complement strand
GCTTTCCCACGGCTTTCACAGGGCTGTCCCACGTGCCACCGTGGTGTGAGTCGATCCTCGGCTTGAAAGTCGAGGCAGTGCAGGGAAAACAGGTTTCCCTGGAATGGACTGAGACATCTGGGGGACCTGGGAATGGAGGCACGACCCTGTAGTTCCTCTCGCCTTTCCTGTGGAGAGCGCCTCCTCTTGAGATGCGACGGGAACGCCGGGAATTCTTTCCCCACCACGCAGGGAAAGGATCCTCCTCTCGAGATAGAGGCAGAAACGGGCTCCTCTGGATGTGGGTGGGACTCTCGTGCTTCCTCTCGAGTGGAGACGGGTATGTTGGGGAACTTCTTGAGTTGCAGCAAGGGTGTGAAGAACCTTGTTGGAAGTTCCAGAGGTTTGGTGTGATTAGCCTCGAGACGCCGCATTGGAAATGGGCCTCATCTCGCCTAGAGGGGAGAACCTCCTGGATTTTCTCGAGTTGCGGCAGGTGCTCTCGACTTACGACGGGGACCTCAGGGACCCGCTCTGGTGGCCTCAGGAAAGGCCAGTCCCCATGCGAGATGCTCGCGGGCCTCTCGGGATTCCTCTCCGTCGATGCCCGGGCTTAAGTCCTTGTGTGGAGTTGGTGCCGGAACCTGAGATTCCTCTCCAGTGCCGACATGGATCAGGGGGTACTTCTGGAGTCTCCCCAGGGGAGTCAGCCCTCGTCTCCAGTGGGGGCATGCACGTGCGCTTTCCTCCCGAGCTATAGCAGCAGTGTCGCGCTTCCCTTCGCGTGGATCAAGGGTTCTGTGGCTTTCACTCGAGCTTTTCCCACAGGGCTCTCCCACGTGCCACCGTGGTGTGAGTCGATCCTTGGCTTGTAAGTGGAAGCAGTGCAGGGAAAACAGGTTTCCCTGGAATGGACTGAGACATCTGGGGGACTCGGGAATGGTGGCACGACCCTGGATTTCCTCTCGCCTTTCCTGTGGAGAGTGCCTCCTCTTGAGATGCGACAGGAACGCGGGAATTCTTTCCCCACCACGCAGGGAAAGGATCCTCCTCTCGAGATAGCAGGCAAAACGGGCTCCTCTGGATGTGGCGGGACTCTCGTGTTCCTCTCGAGTGGAGACGGGTATGTCGGGGGAACTTCTTGAGTTGCAGGCAAGGGTGTGAAGGACCCTTTGGAAGTTCCAGAGGTTAGGTGTGATTAGCCTCGAGACGCCTCAGCGGAAATGGGCCTCATCTCGCCTGGAGGGGAGAACCTCCTGGATTTTCACGAGTAGGGGCAAGGTGCTCTCGACTTACGACGGGGACCTCAGGGACCCGCTCTGGTGGCCTCAGGAAAGGCCAGTCCCCATGCGAGTTGCTCGGGGGCCTCTCGGGATTCCTCTCCCGTCGATGCCGGGCCTAAGAGCTTGTGTGGAGTCGGTGCCGGAACCTGAGGATTCCTCTCCAATGCTGACATGGATCTTGGGGTACTTCTGGAGTCTCCCAGGGGAGTCAGTCCTCGTCTCGAAGGGGGGATGCACGTGCGCTTTCCTCCCGAGCTGTAGCAGCAGTGTCGCGCTTCCCTTCGCGTGGATCAAGGGATCTGTGGCTTTCCCTCGAGGCTTTCCCACGAGGCGTTCCCACGAGGCTTTCCCACAGGACTATCCCACGCGCCACCGTCGTGTGAGTCGATCCTCGGCTTGAAAGTCGAGGCAGTGCAGGGAAAACAGGTTTCCCTGGAATGGACTGAGACATCTGGGGGACTCTGGGAATGGTGGCACGACCCTGGAGTTCCTCTTGCCTTTCCTGTGGAGAGCGCCTCCTCTTGAGATGCGAAGGGAACGCCGGGAATTCTTTCCCGACACGCAGGGACAGGATCATTTCTCTCGAGCAAGAGTAGGAAACGGGGCTCCTCTGGATGTGGGCAGAACTCTCGTGCTTCCTCTCGAGTGGAGACGGGTATGTCAGGGAACTTCTTGAGTTGCAGGAAGGGTGTGAAGGACCCTTTGGAAGTTCCAGATGTTAGGTGTGATTAGACTCAAGACGCCTGAGCGGAAATGGGCCTCATCTCGCCTGGAGGGGAGAACCTCCTGGATTTTCTCGAGTTGCGGCAGGTGCTCTCGACTTACGTCGGGGACCTCAGGGACCCGCTCTGGTGGACTCAGGAAAGGCCAGTCCCCATGAGAGTTGTTCGGGGGCCTATCAGGATTCCTCTCCCCTCGATGCAGGGGCATAAGATCTTGTGTGGAGTCGGTGCCGGAACCTGAGCATTCCTCTCCAGTGCTGACATGGATCTTGGGGTACTTCTGGGAGTCTCCCCAGGGGAGTCAGTGCTCGTCTCTAGTGGGGGCATGCATGTGCGCTTTCCTCCCGAGCTGTAGCAGCAGTGTCACACTTTACTTCGCGTGGATCAAGGGATCAGGGGCTTTCCCTCGAGGCTTTCCCACGAGCATTTCCCACGAGGCTGTCACACAGGGCTGTCCCACGTGCCAACGTGGTGTGAGTCGATCCTCGGCTTGAAAGTCAAGGCAGTGCAGGGAAAACAGGTTTCCCTGGAATGGACTAAGACATCTGGGGGACTCTGGGAATGGTGGCACGACCCTGTAGTTCCTCTCGCCTTTACTGTGGAGAGCGCCTCCTCTTGAGATGCGACGGGAACGCCGGGAATTCTTTCCCAACCACACAGGGAAAGGATCCCTCCTCTCGAGCTAGGAGGCGGAAAAGTGGCTCCTCTGGATGTGGGTGGGACTCTCCTGCTTCCTCTCTAGTGGAGACGGGTATATCAGGGAACCTCTTGAGTTGCAGCAAGGGTGTGAAGGACCCTTTGGAAGTTCCAGAGGTTAGGTGTGATTAGACTCGAGACGCATCAGGGGAAAAGGGCCTCATCTCGCCTGGAGGGGAGAACCTCCTGGAGTTTCTCGAGTTGCGGCAGGTGCTCTCGACTTACGACGGGGACCTCAAGGACCCGCTCTGGTGGACTCAGGAAAGGCCAGTCCCCATGCGAATTGCTCGTAGGCCTCTCGGGATTCCTCCCTTCAATGCCGGGGCCTAAGATCTTGTGTGGAGTCGGTGTCGGAACCTGAGGATTCCTCTCAATTGCTGCCATGGATCTTGGGGTACTTCTGGAGTCTCCCCAGGGGAGTCAGTCCTCGTCTCGATTCGGGGCATGCACGTGTGCTTTCCTCCGGAGCTGTAGCAGCAGTGTCGCGCTTCCCTTCGCGTGGATCAAGGGATCTGTGGCTTTCCCTCGAGGCTTTCCCACGAGGCTTTTCCACATGGATGTCCCACGTCCCACCGTGGTGTGAGTCGATCCTCGGCTTGAAAGTCGAGGCAGTGCAGGGAAAAAACGTTTCCCTGGAATGGACTGAGACATCTGGGGGACTCTGGGAATGGTGGCACGACCCTGGAGTTCCTCTCGCCTTTCCAGTGGAGAGCGCATCCACTTGAGATGCGACGGGAATGCCGGGAATTCTTTCCCGACCACGCAGGGAAAGGATCCCTCCCCTCGAGCTAGGGGGCGGAAACGGGGCTCCTCTGGATGTGGGCGGGACTCTCGTCCTTCCTCTGGAGTGGAGACGAGTATGTCGGGGAACTTCTTGAGTTGCAGCAAGGGTGTGAAGGACCCTTTGGAAGTTCCAGATGTTAGATGTGATTAGCCTCGAGACGCCTCAGCGGAAATGGGCCTCATCTCGCCTGGAGGGGAGAACCTCCTAGATTTTCTCGAGTTGCGGCATGTGCTCTCGACTTACGACGGGGATCTCAGGGACCCGCTCTGGTGGCCTCAGGAAAGGCCAGTCCCCATGCGAGTTGCTCGGGGTCCTCATCGGGATTCCTCTCCCGTCGATGCCAGGACCTAAGACCTTGTGTGGATTCGGTGCCGGGAACCTGAGGATTCCTCTCCAGTGCCGACATGGATCTTGGGGTACTTCTGGAGTCTCCCCAGTGGAGTCAGTCCTCGTCTCGCGTGGGGGCATGCACGTGCGCTTTCCTCCCGAGCTGTAACAGCAGTTTCACGCTTCCATAGGCGTGGATCAAGGGATCTGTGGCTTCCGCTTGAGGCTTTCCCCCGAGGATTTCCCACGAGACTTTCCCACAGGGCTGTCCCACGAGCCACCGTTGGTGTGAGTCGATCCTCGGCTTGAAAGTCGAGGCAGTGCAGGGAAAACAGGTTTCGCCTGGAATGGACTGAGACATCTGGGGGACTCTGAGAATGGTGGCACGACCCTGGAGTTCCTCTCGCCTTTCTTGTGGAGAGCGCCTCCTCTTGAGATGCGACAGGAACGCCGGGAATTCTTTCCCGACCACGCAGTGAAAGGATGCCTTCTCTCGAGCTAGGAGGCGGAAACGGGGCTCCTCTGGATGTGGGCGGGACTCTCGTGCTTCCTCTCGAGTGGAGACGGGGTATGTCGGGGAACTTCTTGAGTTGCAGCAAGGGTGTGAAGGACCCTTTGGAAGTTCCAGAGGTTAGGTGTGATTTGCCTGGAGACGCCTCACCGGAAATGGGCCTCATCTAGCTGGAGGGGAGAACCTCCTGGATTTTCTTGATTTGCGGCAGGTGCTCTCAACTTTCCACGGGGACCTCAGGGATCCGCTCTGGTGGCCTCAGGAAAGGCCAGTCCCCATGCGAGTTGCTCGGGGCCTCCGGGATTCCGCACCCGTCGATGCGGGGCATAAGACCTTGTGCGGAGTCGGTGCTGGAACCTGAGGATTCCTCTCCCGTGCCGACATGGATCCTGAGGTACTTCTGGAGTCTCCCCAGGGGAGTCAGTCCTCGTCGCGAGTGGGGGCATGCACGTGCGCTTTCCTCCCGAGCTATAGCAGAAGTGTCACGCTTCCCTTCGCATGGATCAAGTTATCTGTGGCTTTCGCTTGAGGGTTTCCCGAACGAGGCTTTCCCACGAGGCTTTCCCACGGGCTTCCCACGTGCCACGTGGTGTGAGTCGATCCTCGGCATGAAAGTCGAGGCAGTGCAGGAAAAACATGTTTCCCTGGAATGGACTGAGACATCTGGGGGACTCTGGAATGGTGGCACGACCCTGGAGTTCCTCTCGCCTTTCCTTTGGAGAGCGCCTCCTCTTGAGATGCGACGGGAATGCCGGGATTCTTTCCCGAAGACGCAGGGAAAGGATTCCTCCTCTCGAGCTAGGAGGCGGAAACGGGGCTCCTCTGGATGTGGGCGGGACTCTCGTGCTTCCTCTCGAGTGGAGACGGGTATGTCGGAGAACTTCTTGAGTTGCAGCAAGGGTGTGAAGGACCCTTTGGAGTACCAGAGTTAGGTGTGATTAGCCTCGAGACGCCTCAGCGGAAATGGGCTTCATCTCGCCTGGAGGGGAGAACCTCCTGGATATTCTCGAGTTGCAGCAGGTCCTCTCGACTTACGATGGGGACCTCAGGGACCCGCTCTGGTGGGCCTCAGGAAAGGCCAGTCCCCATGCGAGTTCTCGGGGCCTCTCGGCATTCCTCTCCCTCGATGCCGGGCCTAAGAGACCATGTGTGGAGAGCCGGTGCCGGAACCTGAGCATTCCTCTCCAGTGCTGACATGGATCTTGGGGTACTTCTGGAGTCTCCCCAGGGGAGTCAGTCCTCGTCTCGAGTCGTGGCATGCACGTGTGCTTTCCTCCCGAGCTGTAGCAGCAGTGTCATGCTTCCATCGAGGGGATCAAGGGATCTGTGGCTTTCCCTCGAGGCTTTCCCTGAAGGCTTTTTCACGAGGCTTTCCCACAAGGCTGTCCCACGTGCCACCGTGGTGTGAGTCGATCCTCGCTTGAAAGTCGAGACAGTGCAGAGAAACAGGTTTCCTGGAATGGACTGAGACATCTGGGGGACTCAGGGAATGGTGGCACGACCCTGGAGTTCCTCTCGCCTTTCCAGTGGAGAGCGCATCC
>NW_017203911.1:0-5844 GCF_001704415.2 Capra hircus | reverse complement strand
TCCTTTCACACCCCTTGCTGCAACTCAAGAAGTTCCCGACATACCCGTCTCCACTCGAGAGGAAGCACGAGAGTCCCGCCCACATCCAGAGGAGCCCCATTTCCGCCTCCTAACTCGGAGGAGGGATCCTTTCCCTGCATGGTCGGGAAAGAATTCCCGGCGTTCCCGTCGCATCTCAAGTGGAGGCGCTCTCCACAGGAAGGGCGAGAGGAACTCCAGGGTCGTGCCACCATTCCCAGAGTCCCCCAGATATCTCAGTCCATTCCAGGGATACCTGTTTTCCTGCACTGCCTCGACTTTCAAGCCGAGGATCGACTCACACCACGGTGGAACGTGGGACAGCCCTGTGGAAAGCCTCGTGGGAAAGCCAAAGATCCCTTGATCCACGCGAAGGGAAGCTCAACACTGCTGCTACAGCTCGGAGGAAAGCACACGTGCATGCACCGACTCGAGATGAGGACTGACTCCCATGGGCAGACTCCAGAAGTACCCCAAAGATACATGTCAGCACTGGAGAGGAATCCTCAGGTTTTGGCACAGACTACACACAAGATCTTAGGTCCCGGCATCGACGGGAGAGGAATCCCGAGAGGCCCATGAGCAACTCGCATGGGGACTTCCCTTTCTTGAGGCCACAAGAGCGGGTCCCTGATATTTCCCGTCGTAAGTCGAGACAATCTGCTGCAACTCGAGAAAATCCGGGGAGGTTTCCCCTCCAGGCGAGATGAGGCCCTTTTCCGCTGAGGCGTCTCGAGGCTAATCACACCTAACCTCTGGAACTTTCCAAACGGTTTATTCAAACCCCGTGCTGCAACTCAAGAAGTTCACCGACATACCCGTCTCCACTTGAGAGGAAGCACGAGAGTCCCGCTCACATCCAGAGGAGCCCCGTTTCCGCCTCCAAGCTCGAGAGGAGGGATCCTTTCCCTGCGTGGTCGGGAAAGAATTCCTGGGGTTCCCATAGCATTCAAAGAGGAGGCGCTCTCCACAGGAAAGGCGAGAGGAACTCCAGGGTCGTGCCACCATTCCAGAGTCCGCCAGATGTCTCAGTCTATTCCAGGGAAAACTGTTTTCCCTGCACTGCCCCACTTTCAAGCGAGGATCGACTCACACCACGGTGGCACGTGGGACAGCCCTGTGGGAAAGCATCGTGGGAAAGCCTTATGGGAAAGCCTCGTGAGGAAGCCTCGAGGGAAAGCCACTGATCCCTTGATCCACGCGACGGGAGCATGACACTGCTGCTACACCTCGGGAGGAAAGCGCAGGTGCATGCCCCCACTCGAGATGAGGACTGACTCCACTGGGGAACTCCAGAAGTACCCCAAGATCCATGTCAGCACTGGAGAGGAAACCTCAGGTTCTGGCACCAACTCCACACAAGGTCTTAGGCCCCCAGCATCGACGGGAGAGGAATCCCGAGAGGCCCGAGCAACTCGAATGGGGACTGGCCTTTCCTGAGGCCCCCAGAGCGGGTCCCTGAGATCCCGTCGTAAGTCGAGAGCACCTGCCCTAACTCGAGAAAATCCAGGAGGTTCTCCCCTCCAGGCGAGATGAGGCCCATTTCTGCTGATGCGTCTCCAGGCTAATCACATCTAATCTCTGGAACTTCCAAACGGTGCTTCACACCCTGGCTGCAACTCAAGAAGTTCCCCGACATACCGTCTGCACTCGATAGGAAGCACGAGAGTCCCGCCCATATCCAGAGGAGCCCCGTTTCTGCCTACTAGCTCGAGAGGAGGGATCCTTTCTCTGCGTCATCGGGAAAGAAATCCCGACGTTCCCGTCGCATCTCTAGAGGAGGCGCTCTCCACAGGAAAGGCGAGAGGAACTCCAGGGTCGTGCCACCTTTCCCAGCGTCCCCCAGATGTCTCAGTCCATTCCAGGGAAACCTGTTTTCCCTGCACTGCCTCGACTTTCAAGCCGAGGATCGACTCACACCACGGTGGCACGTGGGACAGCCCTGTGGGAAAGCCTCGTGGGGAAGCCTCGAGGGAAAGCTAGTGGGAAAGCCTCGAGGGAAAGCCCCTGATCCCTTGGTCCACGAGTAGGGAAGCGTGACACTTGCTGCTACTGCTCGGGAGGAAAGTGCACGTGCATGCCCCACTCGAGACGAGGACTGACTCCACTGGGGAGACTCAAGAAGTACCCCCAGATCCATGTCAGCAATGGAGAGGAATCCTCAGGTTCCGCACGGGCTCCACACAAGATCTTACGCCCCCGGCATAGACGGGAGAGTAATCCGAGAAGCCCCCGAGCAACTCGCATGGGGACTGGCCTTTCCTGAGGCAAACAGAGCGGGTCCCTGAGGTCCCCGTCGTAAGTCGAGAGCACCTGCCAACTTGAGAAAATCCAGGAGGTTCTCCCCTCCAGGCGAGATGAGGCCCATTTCCGCTGAGGGCGTCTCGAGGCTAGTCACACCTAAGCTTTGGAACTTCCAAAGGGTCCTTCACACCCTTGCTGCAACTCAAGAAGTTCCCCGACATACCCGTCTCCACACGAGAGGAAACACGAGAGTCCCGCCCACATCCGGAGGAGCCCCGTTTCCGCCTCCTAGCCTGAGAGGAGGGATCCTTTCCCTGCGTGGTAGGGAAAGAATTCCCGGCGTTCCGTCGCATCTCTCAAGAGGAGGCGCTCTCCTCAGGAAAGGCGAGAGGAACTCCTGGGTCGTGCCACATTCCCAGAGTCCAACAGATGTCTCAGTCCATTGTAGGGAAACCTGTTTTCCCTGCACTGCCTCGACTATCAAGCCGAGGATCGACTCACACCACGGTGGCACGTGGGACAGGCCTGTGGGAAAGCCTCGTGGGAAAGCCTCAAGGGAAAGCCACAGATCCCTTGATGCACGCGAAGGGAAGAGTGACACTGCTGCTACAGCTCGGGAGGAAAGCGCACGTGCATGCCCCCCACTCGAGACGAGGATGACTCCCCTGGGGACTCCAGAAGTACCCCAAGATCCATGTCAGCACTGGAGAGGAATCCTCAGGTTCCGGCACCGACTCAAAACAAGGTCTTAGGCCCGGCATCAATGGGAGAGGAATCCCGGAAGACCCCGAGCAACTAGCTAGGGGATTAGCCTTTCCTGAGGCCACCAGAGCGTGTCCCTGAGGTTCCCCGTCAAAAGTCGAGAGCAGCTGCCTCAACTCGAGAAAATCAAGGAGGTTCTCCCCTCCAGGCGAGATGAGGCCCATTTCCGCTGAGGCGTCTCGAGGCTCATCACACCTACCCTCTGGAACTTACAAAGGGTCCTTCAGACCCATGCTGCAACTCAAGAAGTTCCCCTACATACCCGACTCCACTCGAGAGGAAAGCACGAGAGTCCCGCCCACATCCAGAGGAGCCCCTTTTCCGCCTCCTTGCTTCGAGAGGAGGGATCCTTTCCCTGCCTGGTAGGGAAAGAATTCCTGGCGTTCCCGTCGCATCTCACGAGGAGGCGCTCTCCACAGGAAAGTCGAGAGGAACTCCAGGGTCGTGCACCATTCCCAGAGTCCCCCAGATGTCTCAGTCCATTCCAGGGAAACCTGTTTTCCCTGCACTGCCTCGACTTTCAAGCCGAGGATCGACTCACACCATTGTGGCACGTGGAGCAGCCCTGTGGGAAAGCCTCGTGGGAAAGCCTCGTTGGAAAGCTCGAGGCACAGATCCCTTGATCCACGCGAAGGGAAGCGTGACCCTCTTCTACAGCTCGGGAGGTAAGCGCACGTGCATTCGCCGACTCGAGACGAGGACTGATTCACCTGGAGAGACTCCAGAAGTACCCCAACATCCATGTCAGCACTGGAGAGGAATCCTCAGGTTCCGGCACCGACTCCACACAAGGTCTTAGGCCCCTGGCATCGAAGGAAGAGGAACCCTGAGAGGCCCCCGAGCAACTCGCCTGGGGACTGGCCTTTCCTGAGTCCACGAGAGCGGGTCCCTGAAGTCCCCGTCGAAAAGTCGAGAGCACCTGCCGCAACTCGAGAAAATCCAGGAGGTTCTCCCCTCCAGGCGAGATGAGGCCCATTTCCGCTGAGGCGTCTCGAGGATAATCACACCTAACCCTGGAACTTCCAAAGGGTCCTTCACACCCTTGCTGCAACTCAAGAAGTTCCTCGACATACCCGTCTCCACTCGAGAGAAACACGAGCATCCGCGCACATCCTGAGGAGCCCCGCATCTGCCTCTTAGCTCGAGAGGAGGGATCCTTTCCCTGTGTGTTCGGGAAAGAATACCCGGCGTTCCCGGCACATCTCAAGACGAGGTGCTCTCCACAGGAAAGGCGAGAGGAACTCCAGGGTCATGCCACCATTCCCAGAGTCCCCCAGATGTCTCAGTCCATTCCAGGGAAACCTGCTTTTCCTGCACTGCCTCGACTTTCAAGCCGAGTATCGACTCACACCACGGTGGCACGTGGGACAGCCCTGTGGGAAAGCCTCGTGGGAAAGCCTCGTGGGAAAAGCCTCGAGGGAAAGCCCCAGATCCCTTGATCACAAGAAGGAAAGCGTGACACTGCTGCTACAGTTCGGGAAGAAAGCGCACGTGCATGCCCCCCCCCGAGACGAGGACTGACTCCCCTGGGGAGACTCCAGAACTACCCAAGATCCATGTCAGCACTGGAGAGAAATGCTCAGGATCCGGCGCCTACTTCACACAAGGTCTTAGGCCCCGGCATCGACGGGAGAGGAATCCGAGAGGCCCCAAGCAACTCACATGGGGACTGGCATTTCCTGAGGCCACCAGAGCGGGTCCCTGAGGTCCCCGTCGTAAGTCGAGAGCACCTGCCGCAACTCGAGAAAATTCAGGAGGTTCTCCCCTCCAGGAGAGATGAGGCCCATTTCCGCTGAGGCGTCTCGAGGCTAATCACACCTAACTCTGGAACTTCCAAGGGTCCTTCACACCCTTGCTGCAACTCAGAAGTTCCCCGACATACCCAAGAGTCCGCCCACATCCAGAGGAGCCCGTTTCCGCCTCCTAGCTCGGGAGGAGGGATTCTTTCCCTGCGTGGTCGGGAAAGAATTCCGGCGTTCCCGTCGCATCTCAAGAGGAGGCGCTCTCCACAGGAAAGTCGAGAGGAACTCCAGGGTCGTTCCACACCATTCCCTGAGCCCCCCAGATGTCTCAATCCATTCCAGGGAAACCTGTTTTCTTGCACTGCCTCGACTTTCAAGCGAGGATCGACTCACACACGGTGGCAGTGGGGACAGCCTGTGGGAAAGCCTCCTGGGAAAGCCTCGTGTGAAAGCCTCGTGGGAAAGCCTCTAGGGAAAGCCACAGATCCCTTGATCCTCGCGAAGGGAAGCGTGACTCTGCTGATACAGCTTGGGAGGAAAGCGCACGTGCATGCCCCGACTCGATAGGAGGACTGACTCCCCTGTGGAGACTCCAGAAGTACCCGAAGATCCATGTCAGCACTGGGAGGAATCCTCAGGTTCCGGCAACGACTACCACACACAAGGTCTTAGACCCGACATCGACGGGAGAGGAATCCGAGAGGCCACGAGCAACTCCCATGGGGATTGGCCTTTCCTGAGGCCAACAGAGCGGGTCCCTGAGGTCCCCATTATAAGTCGAGAGCACCTGCCGCAACTCGAGAAAATCCAGGAGATTCTCCCTCCAGGCGAGATGAAGCCCATTTTCGCTGAGGCTTCTCGAGGCTATCACACGTAACCTCTGGAACTTCCAAAGGGTCCTTCACACCCTTGCTGCAACTCAAGAAGTTCCCGACATACCCGTCTCCACTCGAGAGGAAGCACGAAGAGTCCCGCCCACATCCCAGAGGAACCCTTTGCCGCGCTCCTAGCTCGAGAGGAGGATCCTTTCCCTGCGTGTTCGGGAAAGAATTCCCAGGGTGTTCCCGTCGCATCTCAA
>NW_017203910.1:0-5844 GCF_001704415.2 Capra hircus | reverse complement strand
GGATCAAGGGATCAGGGCTTTCCTCGAGGCTTTCCCACGAGGCTTTCCACGCAGGCTTTCCCACAGGCGTCCACGTGCCACCTGGTGTGAGTCGATCCTCGGCTTGAACGTCGAGGCAGTGCAGGGAAAACAGTTTTCCCTGGAAGTGGACTGAGATATCTGGGGGACTCTGGGAATGGTGGCACGACCCTGGAGTTCCTCTCGCCTTTCCTGTGGAGAGCGCCTCCTCTTGACATGCGACGGGAACGCAGAATTCTTTCCCGACCACGCAGGGAAAGGATCCCTCCTCTCGAGCTAGGGGCGGAAACGGGGCTCCTCTGGATATTGGCGGGACTCTCGTGCTTCCTCTCAAGTGGAGACGGGTATGTCGGGGAACTTCTTGAGTTACAGCAAGGGTGTGAAGGACCCTTTGGATGTTCCAGAGGTTAGCTCTGATTAGCCTCGAGACGCCTCAGCACGAATGGGCCTCATCTCGCCTGGAGGGAGAACCTCCTGGACTTTGTCGAGTTGCGGCAGTTGCTCTTGTCTTACGACGGGGACCTCAGGGACCTGCTCTGGGGCCTCAGGAAAGGCCAGTCCCCATGTGAGTTGCTCGGGGGCCTCTCGGGGATTCCTCTCCCGTCGATGCCGGGACCTAAGACCTTGTTAGGAGTCAGTGCCGGAACCTGAGGATTCCCCTCCAGTGCTGACATGGATCTTGGGGTACTTCTGGAGTTTCCCCTAGGGGAAGTCAGTCCTTGTCTCGAGTGGGGGCATGCACTGCGCTTTCCTCTCGAGCAGTAGCAGCAGTGTCACGCTTCCCTTGTCGTGGATCAAGGGATCTGTGGCTTTCCGCTCGAGCTTTCCTCGTAAGCTTTCCCACGAGGCTTTTCCACAGGGCTGTTCCACGTGCCACCGTGGTGTGAGTCGATCCCGGCTTGAAAGTCGAGGCAGTGCAGGGAAAACAGGTTTCCCTGGAATGGACTGAGACATCTGGGGGGACTCTGGGAAATGGTGGCACGACCCTGGAGTTTCCTCTCGCCTTTCTGTGGAGAGTGCCTCCTCTTGAGATGCGACGGGAACGCCGGGAATTCTTTCCTGACCACGCAGGGAAAGGATCCCTCCTCTCGAGCTAGGAGGCAGCAAACGGGGCTCCTCTGGATGTGGGCGGCACTCTCGTGCTTCTCTCGAGTGGAGACGGGTATGTCGGGGAACTTCTTGAGTTGCAGCAAGGGTGTGAAGGACCCTTTGGAAGTTCCAGATGTTAGATGTGATTAGCCTCTTGACGCATTAGCGGAAATGGGCCTCATCTCGCCCGGAGGGGAGAACCTCCTGGATTTTTCTCGAGTACGGCAGGTGCTCTCGACTTACGACGGGGACTTCTGGGACCCGCTCTGGTGGCCTCAAGAAAGGCCAGTCCCCATGGGAGTTGCTCGGGGCCTCTCGGATTCCTCTCCCGTCGATGCCGGAGCATAAGACCTTGAGAGGAGTTGGTGCGGAACCTGAGGATTCCTCTCCAGTGCTGACATGGATCTTGGGGTACTTCTGGAGTCTCCCAGGGGAGTCAGTCCTCGTCTCGAGTGGGGCATGCAAGTGCGTTTTCCTTCCGAGCTCTAGCTGCAGTGTCGCGCTTCCCTTCGCGTGGATCAAGGGATCTGTGGCTTCCCCTCGAGGCTTTCCCACGAGGCTTTCCCCACAGGGCAGTCCCACGTGCACCTTGGTGTGAGTCGCATCCTCGGCTTGAAAGTCGAGGCAAGCAGGGAAAACCAGGTTTCCCTGGAATGGACTGAGACATCTGGGGGACTCTGGAATGGTGGCACGACCCTGGATTTCCTCTGCCTTTCCTGTGGAGAGTGCCTCCTCTTGAGATGCGACGGGAACGCCGGGAATTCTTTCCCGACCCGCAGGGAAAGGATCTCTCCTCTCGAGCTAGGAGGCGGAAACGGGGCTCCTCTGGATGTGGGCGGGACTCTCGTGCTTCCTCTCGAGTGGAGACGGGTATGTCGGGCAACTTCTGAGTTGCAGCAAGGGTGTGAAGGACCCTTTGGAAGTTGCAGAGGTTAGGTCTGATTACCCTGAGACGCCTCAGCAGCAAATGCGCCTCATCTCGCCTGGAGGGGAGAACCTCCTGGATTTTCTCGAGTTGCGGCAGGTGCTCTCGACTTACGACGGGGACCTCAGAGTCCCGCTCTGGTGGCCTCAGGAAAGGCCAGTCCCCATGCGAGTTGCTCGCGGGCCTCTCGGGATTCCACTCCCGTCGATGCTGGGTCCTAAGACCTTGTGTGGAGTCAGTGCCCGAACATGAGTATTCCTCTCCAGTGCCGACATGGATCTTGGGTACTTCTAGAGTCTCCCAGGGAAGTCAGTCCTCCGACTCGAGTGGTGGCGTCACGGGCGATTTCTCCCGAGCTGTAGCAGCAGTGTCATGCTACCCTTCGCCTGGATCAAGGGATCTGTGGACTTTCAGCTCGAGGCTTTCCCATGAGGCTTTCCCACGAGGCTTTCCCACAGGGCTGTCCCACGTGCCACCGTGGTGTGAGTCGATCCTCGGCTTGAAAGTCGAGGCAGTGCAGGGAAAACAGGTTTCCCTGGAATAGACTGAGACATCTGGGGGACTGTGGGAATGGTGGCACGACCCTGGAGTTCCTCTCGCTTTCCTGTGGAGAGCGCCTCCTCTTGAGAATGCGACGGAACCGCCGGGAATTCTTTCCCGAAACACGCAGGGAAAGTATACCTCCTCTCGAGCTATGAGATGGAAACGGGGCTCCTCTGGATGTGGCGGGACTCTCGTGCTTCCTCTCGAGTGGAGGCGGGTATGTCGGGGAACTTTCTTAAGTTGCAGCAAAAGTGTTTAGGACCCTTTGGGAGTTCCAGAGGTTTAGGTGTGATTAGCCTCGTGACGCATTACGGAAATAGGCCTCATCTCGCCCGGAGGGGAGAACCTCCAGGATTTTCTCGAGGTACGGCAGGTGGCTCTCGACTTACAACGGGGACTTCAGGGACCCGCTCTGTTGGCCTAAGGGAATGCCAGTCACCATGGAAGTTGCACGGGGGCCTCTCGGGATTCCTCTCCCATCGATGCCGGAGCATAAGACCTTGTGTGGAGTCGGTGCCGGAACCTGAGGATTCCTCTCCAGTGCTGACATGGATCTTGGGGTACTTCTGGAGTCTTCCCAGGGGAGTCAGTCCTCGTCCCGAGTGGGGTCATGCACGTGCCCTTTCCTCCCGAGCTGTACCAGCAGTGTCACGCTTCCCTTCGCGAGGATCAAGGGATCTGTGGCTTTCCCTCGAGGCTTTCCCCACGAGGCTTTCCCACGGGGCCTTCCCACAGGGCTGTCCCACGTGCCACCGTGGTGTGAGTCGATCCTCGGCTTGAAAGTCGAGGCAGTGCAGGAAAAACAGGTTTCCCTGGAATGGACTGAGACATCTGGGGGACTCTGGGAATGGTGGCACGACCCTGGAATTCCTCTCCTCTTTCCTGTGGAGAGTGCCTCCTCTTGAGATGCGACGGGAACGCCGGGAATTCTTTCCCGACCACGCAGGGAAAGGATCCCTCCTCTCGAGCTAGGCGGCGCAAACGGGGCTCCTCTGGATGTTGGCGGGACTCTCGTGCTTCCTCTCCAGTGGAGACGGGTATGTCGGGGAACTTCTTGAGTTGCAGCAAGGGTGTGAAGGACCCTTTGGAAGTTCCAGAGGTTAGGTGTGATTAGCCTCCGAAACGCCTCAGCGGAAATGGGCCTCATCTCGCCTGGAGGGAGAACCTCCTGGATTTTCTCAAGTTGTGGCAGGTGCTCTCGACTTACGAAGGGGACCTCAGGGACCCGCACTGGTGGCCTCAGGAAAGGCCAGTCCCATGCGAGTTGCTCGGGACCTCTCGGGATTCCTCTCCCGTCGATGCCGGTGCCTAAGACCTTGTGATGGAGTCCGGTGCTGGAACCTGAGGATTCCTCTCCAGTGCCGACATGGATCTTGGGGTCTTCTGGAGTCTCCCCAGGGGAGTCCAGTCCTCGTCTCGAGTGAGGCATGCAACTACGCTTTCCTCCCGAGCTGTAGCAGCAGTGTCGCTCTTCCCTTCGAGTGGATCAGGGGATCTGTGGCTTTCGCTCGAGGCTTTCCCACTGAGGCTTTCCCACGAGGCTTTCCCACGAGTCTTTCCCACAGGGCAGTCCCACGTGCCACCGTGGTGTGAGTGGATACTCGGCTTGAAAGTAGAAGCAGTGCAGGGAAAACAGGTTTCCCCTGGAATGGACTGGAGACATCTGGGGGACTTCTGGAATGGTGGCACGACTCTGGAGTTCCTCTCGCCTTTCCTGTGGAGAGCGCCTCCTCTTGAGAAGCGACCTGGGAACGCGGGGAATTCTTTCCCCACCACCGCAGGGAAAGGATCCCTCCTCTCGAGCTAGGAGGCGGAAAGGGCTCCTCTGGATGTGGGCGGGACTCTCGTGTTTACTCTCGAGTGGAGAAGGGTATGTCGGGGAACTTCTTGAGTTGCCGTACGGGTGTGAAGGACCCTTTGGAAGTTCCAGATATCAGATGTGATTAGCCTCGAGACGCCTCAGCGGAAATGGGCCTCATCTCGCCTGGAGGGGAGAACCTCCTGGATTTTCTCGAGTTGCGGCAGGTGCTCTCGACTTACGGACCGGGACCTCGGGGACCCCGCTCTCGGTGGACTCAGGAAAGGCCAGTCCCTATGCGAGTTGCTGGGCGGCCTCTCGGAATTCCTCTCCCGTCGATGCTGGGCCTAAGACCTTGTGAGGAGTCGGTGCCGGAACCTGAGGATTCCTCTCCAGTGCTGACATGGATCTTGGGGTACTTCTGGAGTCTCCGCCAGGGAGTCAGTCCTCTGTCTCGAGTGGTGGGCATGCACGTGCGCTTTCCTCCCGAGCTGTAGCAGCAGTGTCGCAGCTTCCCTTCGCGTGGATCAAGGGATCTGTGGCTTTCCCTCGAGGCTTCCCAGGAGGCATTCCAACGAGGCTTTCCCACAGGGCTGTCCCACGACCACCATGGTGTGAGTCGATCCTCGGCTTGAAAGTAGAGGCAAAGCAGGGAAAACAGGTTTCCCTGGAATGGGCTGAGACATCTGGGGGACTCTGGGAATGGTGGCACGACTCTGGAGTTCCTCTCGCCTTTCCTGTGAGAGCGCCTCCTCTTGAGAAGCGACGGGAACGCGGGGAATTCTTTCCCCACCACGCAGGGAAAGGATCCCACCTCTCGAGTTAGGAGGCGAAATGTGGCTCCTCTGGATGTGGGCGGGACTCTCGTGCTTCCTCTCGAGTGGAGACGGGTATGTCGGGGAACTTCTTGAGTTGCAGCAAGGGTGTGAGGACCCTTTGGAAGTACCAGATGTTAGATGTGATTAGCCTCAAGACGCCTCAGCGGAAATGGGCCTTATCTCGCCTGGAGGGGAGAACCTCCTGGATTTTCTCGAGTTACGGCAGGTGCTCTTGACTTACGACGGGGACCTCAGGGACCCGCTCTGGTGGCCTCAGGAAAGGCCAGTCCCCATGCGAGTTGCTCGGGGGGCCTCTCAGGATTCCTCTCCCGTCGATGCCGTGGCCTAAGATCTTGTGTGATTCGGTGCCGAACCTGAGGATTCCTCTCCAGAGCTGACATGGATTTTGAGGTACTTCTGGAGTCTCCCCAGGGAGTCAGTCCTCGTCTCGAGTGGGGCATGCACGTACGCTTCCCTCCAAGCTGTAGCAGCAGTGTGGCTCTTCCCTTCGCTTGGATCAAGGGATCTGTGCTTTAACTCGAGGCTTTCCCACGAGGCTTTCCCACAGGGCTGTCCTGATGCCGCCGTTGTGTGAGTCGATCCTCGGCTTGAAAGTCGAGGTAGTGCAGGAATGGATTGAGACAACTGGGGAC
>NW_017203909.1:0-5844 GCF_001704415.2 Capra hircus | reverse complement strand
GGGACCTCAGGGACCCGCCATGCTGGCATCAGAAAGGCCAGTCCCCATGCGAGTTACTTGGGGTCTTCTGGGGATTCCTCTCCGTCGATGCTCATGCCTAAGACTAGTGTGGAGTTGTTGCCGAACCTGAGGATTCCTCTCCAGTGCTGACATGGATCTTGGGGTACTTCTGGAGTCTCCCCAGGGGAGTCAGTCCTCGTCTCGAGTGGGGGCATGCACGTGCTCTTTCCTCCCGAGCTGTAGCAGCAGTCTCACGCTTCCCGTCGCGTGGATCAAGGATCTGTGGCATTCCCTCGAGGCATTCCCACGAGGCTTCCCACGAAGCTTTCCCACAGGGCTGTCCCACGTACCACCGTGGTGTGAGTCGATCCTCGGCTTGAAAGTCGAGGCAGTGCAGGGTAAAAAGGTTTCCCTGAATGGACTGAGATATCTGGGGTACTCGGGAATGGTTGCACGACCCTGGAGTTCGTCTCGCCTTTCCTGTGAGAACGCCTCCTCTTGAGATGCGACGGGAACACCGGAAATTCCTTCCGACCACGCAGGAAAGGATCCCTAGGCTCTAGCTAGGAGTCGGAAACGGGGCTCCTCTGGATGTGGGCAGGACTCTCGTGCTTCCTCTCGAGTGCAGACGGGTATGTCGGGGGGAACTTTTTTGAGTTGCCAGCAAGGTGTGAAGGACCCTTTGGAAGTTCCAGAGTTTAGGTGTGATTAGCCTCGAGACGCCTCAGCGGAAATGGGCCTCATCTCGCTTGGAGGGGAGAACCTCCTGGATTTTCTCGAGTTGCGGCTGGTGCTCTCGACTTACGACGGGGACCTCAGGGACCCGCCATGCTGGCATCAGAAAGGCCAGTCCCCATGCGAGTTACTTGGGGTCTTCTGGGGATTCCTCTCCCGTCGATGCTGGGCCTAAGACCTAGTGTGGAGTTGTTGCCGGAACCTGAGGATTCCTCTCCAGTGCTGACATGGATCTTGGGGTACTTCTGGAGTCTCCCCAGGGGAGCCAGTCCTC
This sequence comes from Capra hircus, assembly GCF_001704415.2. NCBI lineage: Eukaryota > Metazoa > Chordata > Mammalia > Artiodactyla > Bovidae > Capra > Capra hircus. The sequence continues at coordinate 4,835 of NW_017203909.1, read as the reverse complement.
GTCTCGAGTTGGGGCATGCATGTGCGATTTCCTCCCAAGCTGTAGCAGCAGTATCACGCTTCCCTTCGCGTGGATCAAGGGATCTGTGGCTTTCCCTTGAGGCTTTCACAGGAGGCTTTCCCACGAAGTTTTCCCACAGGGCTGTCCCACGTGCCACCGTGGTGTGAGTCGATCCTCGGCTTCAAATTCGAGGCAGTGCAGGGAAAACAGGTTTCCCTGGAATGGACTGAGAAATCTGGGGTACTCTGGGAATTGTGGCACGACCCTGGAGTTCCTCTCACCTTTCCTGTTGAGAGCGCCTCCTCTTGAGTTGTGACGGAAGACCGGGAATTCTTTCCCGACCACGAAGGGAAAGGATACCTCCTCTCTAGCTGTGAGGCGGAAACGGGGCTCCTCTGGATGTGGGCGGACTCTCGTGCTTCCTCTCGAGTGGAGACAGGTATGTCGGGAACTTCTTGAGTTGCAGCAAGGTGTGAAGAACCCTTTAGAAGTTCCAGAGGTTTAGGTGTGATTAGCCTCGAGACGCCTCAGCGGAAATGGGCCTCATCTCGCCTGGAGGGAGAACCTCCTGGATTTTTTCGAGTTGGGACAGGTGATATCGACTTAAGACGGGGACCTGAGGGACCCGCTCTGGTGGCCTCAAGAAAGGCCATTCCCCATGCGAGTTGCTCGGGGCCTCTCGGGATTCCTCTCCCGTCGATGCCGGGGCCTAAGACCTTGTGTGGATTCGGTGCCGGAACCTGAGGATTCCTCTCCAGTGCTGACATGGATCTTGGCATCCTTAAAGGCGAGATGAGCCCCATTTCCGCTGAGGCGTCTCGAGGCTAATCACACCTAACCTCTGGAACTTCCAAAGGGTCCTTCACACCCTTGCTGCAACTCAAGGAGTTCTCTGACATACCGTCTCCACTCGAGAGTATCAAGATCTTCCCGCCCACTTTCAGAGGAGCACTGTTTCCACCTCATAGCTCGAGAGGAGGGATCCTTTCCCTGCGTGGTCTGGAAAGCATTCCGGCGTTCCAGTCGCATCTCAAGAGGAGGCCCTCTCCACAGGAAAGGCTAGAGAAACTCCAGGGTCGTTCCACCATTCCAGAGTCCCCCAGATGTCTCTGTCAATTCCAGGGAAACCTGTTTTCCCTGCACTGCCTCGACTTTGAAGCCGAGGATCGACTCACATCACGGTGGCACGTGGGACAGCCCTGAGGAAAAATCCTCGTGGGAAAGCCTCATTGGAAAGCCTCGAGGGAAAGCCACAGATCCCTTGATCCAAGCGAAGGGAAGCGTGACACCGCTGCTACAGCTCGAGAGGAAAGCTCACGTGCAGGCCCCCACTCGAGACGAGGACTGACTCCCCTGGGGAGACTCAGAAGTACCCCAAGATTCATGTCAGCACTGGAGAGGAATCCTAAGGTTCCGGCACCGACTCCACACAGGTCTTAGGCCCCGACTTCGACGGGAGAGGAATCCCGAGAGGCCCCCGAGCAAGTCCCATGGGGACTGGCCTTTCCTGAGGCCACCAGAGGGTCCCTGAGGTCCCCGTCGTAAGTCGAGAGCACCTGCTGCAACTCGAGAAAATCCAGGAGGTTCTTCCCTCCAGGCGAGATGAGGCCCATTTCCGCTGAGTCGTCTCGAGGATATTCACACCTAACCTCTGGAACTTCCAAAGGTCCTTCACACCCTTTTTGCAACTCAAGAAGTTCCCCGACATACCCGTCCCCACTCGAGAGGAAGCACGAGAGTCCCGCCCACATCCAGAGGAGACCCGTTTCCGCCTCCTAGCTCGACGGGGATCCTTTCCCTGCGTGCTCGGGAAAGAATTCCCGGCGTTTCCGTCGCATCTCAAGAGGAGGCGCTCTCGACAGGAAAGGCAGAGGAACTCCAGGGTGGTGCCACCATTCCAGAGTCCTCCAGATGTCTCAGTCCATTCCAGGGAAACCTGTTTTCCCTGCACTGCGTCGACTTTCAAGCTGAGGATCGACTCACACCAAGGTGGCACGTGGACAGCCCTGTGGGAAAGCCTCGTGGGAAAGCCTCGTGGGAAAGCCTCGAGTGAAAGCCACAGATCCGTTGATCCACTCGAAGGGAAGCGTGACACTGCTGCTACAGCTCGGGAGGAAAGCGCACGTGCATACCCCACTCGAGACGAGGACTGACTCCCCTGGGGAGACTCCAGAATTACCCCAAGATCCATGTCAGCAGTGGAGAGGAATACTCAGGTTCCGGCACGGACTCCACACAAGGTCTTAGGCCCCTGCATCGACGGGAGAGGAAACCCGAAGGCCCCGGAGCAACTCGCAAAGGGACTGGCCTTTCCTGAGGCCACCAGAGCAGGTCCCTGAGGTCCCCGTTGTAAGTCGAGAGCACCTGCCGCAACTCGAGAAAATCAAGGAGGTTCTCCCCTCCAGGCGAGATGAGGCCCATTTCTGCTGAGGCGTCACAAGGCTATTCACACCTAAACTCTGGAACTTCCAAAGGGTCCTTCACACCCTTTTTGCAACTCAAGAAGTTCCCCGACATACCCGTCTCCACTCGAGAGGAAGCACGAGAGTCCCGGCCACATCCAGATGTGCCCCGTTCCGGCCTCCTAGCTCGACGGAGGGATCAATTCCCTGCGTGCTCGGGAAAGAATTCCCGGCGTTTCCGTCGCATCTCAAGAGGAGGCACTCTCGACAGGAAAGGCAGAGGAACTCCAGGGTGTTGCCACCATTCCCAGAGTCCTCCAGATGTCTCAGTCCATTCCAGGGAAACCTGTTTTCCCTGCACTGCGTCGACTTTCAAGGTGAGTATCGACTCACACCACGGTGGCACGTGGGACAGCCCTGTGGGAAAGCCTCGTGGGAAAGCCTCGTGGGAAAGCCTCGAGGAAAGCCACAGATCCCTTGATCCACGCGAAGGGAAGCGTGACACTGTTGCTACAGCTCAGGAGGAAATCGCACGTGCATGCCCCCACTCGAGACGAGGACTGACTCCCCTGGGAAGACTCCAGAAGTACCCAAGATTCATGTCAGCACAGGAGAGGAATCCTCAGGTTCCGGCACCGACTGCATACAAGGTCTTTTGCCCCGGCATCGACGGGAGAGGAATCCCGAGAGGCCCCCAATCAACTCACATGGGGACTGGCCTAACCTGAGGCCACCATATTGGGTCCCTGAGGTTCCCGTCGTAAGTCGAGAGCACCTGCTGCAACTCGAGAAAATCCAGAGGGTTCTCTCCTCCAGGCGAGATGAGGCCCATTTCCGATGAGGCGTCTTGAGGCTAATCACGCCGAACCTCTGGAACTTCCAAAGGGTCCTTCTCACCCTTGCTGCAACTCAAGACGTTCCCCGGCATACCGTCTCGACTCGAGAGGAAGCACGAGAGTCCCGCCCATATCCAGAGGAGCCCCGGTGTCCGCCTCCTTGCTCGAGAGGAGGGATCCTTTCCCTGCGTGGTCGGTAAAGAATTCCCGGCGTTCCCGTCGCATTTCAAGTGGAGGCGCTCTCCACAGAAAATGCGAGAGGAACTCCAGGGTCGTGCCACCATTCCCAGAGTCCCCAAGATGTCTCAGTCCATTCCAGGGAAACCGGTTTTCCTGCACTGCCTCGACATTCAAGCCGAGGATCGACTCACACAACTGTGACACGTGGGACATCCCTGTGGGAAAGCCCCGCGGGAAAGCCACAGCTCCCTTGATCCAAGCTAAGGGAAGCGTGACACTGCTGCTACAACTCGGGAGGAAATTGCACATGCATGCCCCCAAATAATATGAGGACTGACTCACCTGGGAGACTCCAGAAGTACCCCAAGATCCATGTAAGCACTGTAGAGGTATTCTCAGGTTCCGGCACCGACTCCACACAAGGTCTTAGGCGCCGGCATCGACGGGAGAGGAATCCCGAGAGGCCCCCGAGCAACTCGCATGGAGCCTGACCTTTCCTGAGGCCACCAGAGCGGGTCCCTGAGGTCCCCATCTTAAGTCCACAGTACCTTCCGCAACTCGAGAAAATCCAGGAGGTTCTCCCCTTCAGGCGACATGAGTACATTTGTGCTGAGGCGTCGCGAGGATAATCACACCTAACCTCTGGAACTTCCAAAGGGTCCTTCACACCCTTGCTGCAACTCAAGAAGTTCCTCGACATACCCGTTTCCACTCGAGAGAAAGCACGAGAGTCCCGACCACATCCACAGGAGCCCCGTTTCGCCTCATAGTTCCAGAGGAGGGATCCTTTCCCTACGTGGTCGGAGTAAGTATTCCCGGCGTTCCCGTCGCATCTCAAGGGGAGGTGCTCTCCACAGGAAAGGCGAGAGGAACTCCAGGGTCGTGCCACCATTCCCAGAGTCCCCCAGATGCTCAGTCCATTCCAGGAAACCAGTTTTCCCTGCACTGCCTCGACATTCAAGCGAGGATCGACTCATACAATGGTGGCACGTGGGACAGCCCTGGTGGGAAAGCCTCGTGGAAAATCCTCGTGGGAAAGCCTCGAGGGAAAGCCCCTGATCCCTTGATCCCCGAGAAGGGAAGCGTGACACTCCTGCTACAGCTCGGGATGCGCACGTGCATGCCCCCACTCGAGACGAGGACTGACTCCCCTGGGAGACTCCAGAAGTACCTCAAGATCCATGTCAGCACTGGAGAGAACCCTCAGGTTCTGACACCAACTCCACACATGGTCTTACGCCCCGGCATCGATGGGAGAGGAAGCCGGAGAGGCCCCTGAGCAACTCGCATGGGGATTGGCCTTTCCTGAGGCCACCAGACAGGTCCCTGAGGTCCCCGTCGTAAGTCGAGAGCACCTGCCCCAACTCGAGAAAATCCAGGAGGTTCTCCCCTCCAGGCGAGATAAGGCCCATTTCCT
>NW_017203908.1:0-5844 GCF_001704415.2 Capra hircus | reverse complement strand
GGTCCTTCACACCCTTGCCTGCAACTCAAGAAGTTCCCTCCCCAACACCCGTTTCTACTCGAGAGGAAGCACGAGAGTTCCCCGCACATCCAGCGGAGCCCCGTTTCCTCCTCCTAGCTCGAGAGGAGGGATCCTATACCTGCGTGGTCGGGAAGAATTCCCGGCGTTCCCGTAGCATCTCAAATGGAGGCGCTCTCCAACAGGAAAGGCGAGAGGAACTCCAGGGTCGTGCCATATTCCCAAAGTCCCCCAGATGTCTCAGTCCATTCCAGGGAAACCTGTTTTCCCTGCACTGCCTCGACTTTCAAGCCGAGGATCGACTCACACAACGGTGGCACGTGGGACATCCCTGTGGGAAAGCCTCGTGGAAAGCCTCGAGGGAAAGACACAGATCCCTTGATCCACGAAGGGAAGCGTGACACTGCTGCTACAGCTCGAGAGGAAAGCGCAAGTGCATAGCCCCACTCGAGATGAGGACTGACTCCCCTGGGGAGACTCCAGAAGTACCCAAGATCCATGTCAGCACTGGAGAGGAATGCTCAGGTTCCGGCACCGACTCCACACAAGGTCTTAGACCCCGGAATCTACGGGAGAGAATCCCGAGAGAGGCCCCAGAGCAATTCGCATGGGGACTGGCCTTTCCTGAGGCCACCAGAGCGGGTCCCTGAGGTCCCATCGTAAGTCGAGAGCACCTGCCGCAACTCGAGAAAATCCAGGAGGTTCTCCAATCCAGGCGAGATGAGGCCCATTTCCTCTGAGGCAACAAGGGGTAATCACACTTAAACTCTGGAACTTCCAAAGGGTCCTTCACACCCTTGCTGCAACTCAAGAAGTTTCCCAGACATACCCGTCTCCACTCAAGAGGATCCCAAGGGTCCCGCCCATATCCAGAGTGGCCCCGATTCCGCCTGCTAGCTCGAGAGGAGGATCCTTTCCCTGCGTGGTCGGGAAATTCTAGCGTTCCCGTTCATCTCAAGTGTAGGCGCTCTCCACAGGAAAGGCGAGAGGAACTCCAGTCTCAAGCCCATTCCCAAGTCCCTGGATGTCTCAGTCCATTCCAGGGAAACCTGTTTTCCCTGCACTGCCTCGACTTTCAATCCGAGGATCGACTCACACCACGGTGACACGTGGGACAGCCCTGTGGGAAAGCCTCGTGGGAAAGCCTCGAGGGAAAGACACAGATCCCTTGATCCACGCGAAGGGAAGCGCGACACTGCTGCTACAGCTCGGGAGGAAAGCGCACGTGCATGCCCCCACTCGAGACGAGGACTGACTGCCCTGGGGAGAATCCAGAAGTACCCAAGATCCATGTCGGCACTGGAGAGGAATTCTCAGGTTCTGGCACTGAGTCCACACAAGGTCTTAGGACCCAGCATCGACGGAGAGGAATCCCGATAGGCCCCGAGCAACTCGCATGGGGACTGGCCTTTCCTGAGGCCACCACACCGGTCCCTGAGTTCCCCGTCATAAGTCGAGAGCACCAGCCGCAACTCGAGAAAATCCAGGAGGTTCTCCCCTCCAGGCGAGCTGAGACCTATTTCCGCTGAGGTATCTCGAGGCTAATCACACCTTACCTCTGGAACTTCCAAAGGGTCCCTTCACTCCCTTGCTGCAACTCAAGAAGTTCCCCGACATACCCGTCTCCACTCAAGAGGAACCGAGGGTCCCGCCCATATCCAGAGTGGCCCCGTTTCCGCCTGCTAGCTCGAGAGGAGGCATCCTTTCCCTGCGTGGTCGGGAAAGAATTCCTAGCGTTCCCGTCTCATCTCAAGAGTAGGCGCTCTCCACAGGAAAGGCGAGAGGAACTCCAGTATCAGGCCCCATTCCCAGAGTCCCCCAGATGTTTCAGTCCATTCCAGGGAAACCTGTTTTCCCTGCACTGCGTCGACTTTCAAGCCGAGGATGGACTCACACCGCGATGGCACGTTGGACAGCCCTGTGGGAAAGCCTCGTGGGAAAGCCTCGTGGGAAAGCCTCGAGGGAAAGCCACAGATCCCTTGATCCACGCGTAGGGAAGAGTGACACTGCTGCTACAGCTCGGGAGGAAAGCGCACGTGCATGCCCCCACTCGAGACGAGGACTGACTCCATGGGGAGACTCCAGAAGTACCCCAAGATCCATGTCAGCACTGGAGAGGAATCCTCAGGTTCCGGCACCGACTCCACACAAGGTCTTAGGCCCCGGCATCGACGGGAGAGGAATCCCGAGAGCCCCGAGCAACTCGCATGGGGACTGGCCCTTCCTGAGGCCACCAGATCGGGTCCCTGAGGTCCCCGTCGTAAGTCGAGAGCACCTGCCGCACTCGAGAAAATCCAGGAGGTTCTCCCCTCCATTCGAGATGAGGCCCATTTCCGCTGTGCGTCTCGAGGCTAATCACATCTAACATCTGGAACTTCCAAAGGGTCCTTCACACCCTTGCTGCAACTCAAGAAGTTCCCCGACATACCCGTCTCCACTCGAGAGGAAGCACGAGAGTCCCGCCCACATCCAGAGGAGCCCCGTTTCCGCCTCCTAGCTCGAGGGGAGGGATCCTTTCCCAGCGTGGTCGGGAAAGAATTCCCGCGTTCCCGTTGCATCTCAAGAGAGGTGCTCTCCACAGGAAAGGCGAGAGGAACTCCAGGGTCGTGCCACCATTCCCAGAGTCCCCTGGATGTCTCAGTCCATTCCAGGGAAATCTGTTTTCCCTGCACTTCGCGACTTTCAAGCCGAAGATCGACTCACATCTCGGTGGCACCTGGGACAGCCCTGTGGGAAAGCCTCGTGGGAAAGCCTCGAGGGACAGACACAGATCCCTTGATCCACGCGAAGGAAGAACGGCACTGCTGCTGCAGCTCGGGAGGAAAGCGCACGTGCATGCCCCCTCTCGAGACGAGGACTGACTGCCCTGGGAGACTCCAGAAGTACCCTAAGATCCATGTTTGCACTGGAAAGGAATCCTCAGGTTCCGGCACTGACTCCACACAAGGTCTTAGGCCCCAGCATCGACGGAGAGGAATCCCGAGAGGCCCCGAGCAACTCGCATGGGGACTGGCCTTTCCTGAGGCCACCAGAGCGGATCCCTGAGGTCCCGTCGTAAGTCGAGAGCACCTGCCGCATCTCGAGAAAATCCAGGAGGTTCTCCCCTCCAGGCGAGATGAGGCCCATTTCCGTTGAGGCAACTAGGGGGTAATCACACTTTAACTCTGGAACTTCCAAAGGGTCCTTCACACCCTTGCTGCAACTCAAGAAGTTCCCCGACATACCCCGTTCCACTCAAGAGGAATCCGAGAGTCCCGCCCATATCCAGAGTGGCCCCGTTTCCGCCTGCTAGCTCGAGAGAGGAGGGATACTTTCCCTGCGTGGTCAGGAAAGAATTCCCGGCGTTCCCGTCGCATCTCAAGAGGAGGCGCTCTCCACAGGAAAGGCGAGAGGAACTCCAGGGTCGTGCCACCATTCCCTGAGTCCCCCAGATGTCTCAGTCCATTCCAGGGAAAACTGTTTTCCCTTCACTGCCTCGATTTTAAGCCGAGGATCGACTCACACCACCGTGTCACGTGGGAAAGCCCTGTGGGAAAGCCTCGTGGAAAGCCTCATGGGAAAGTCTAGAGGGAAAGCCACAGATCCCTTGATCCACGAAAAAAGGAAGCGTGACACTGCTGCTACAGCTCGGGAGAAAAGCACACGTGCATGCCCCCACTCGAGACGAGGACTTAAGCCTCTGGGGAGACTCCAGAAGTCCCGAAGATCCATGTCGGCACTGGAGAGGAATCCTCAGGTTCCGGCACTGACTCCACACAAGGTCTTAGGCCCCGGCATCGACGGGAGAGGAATCCCGAGAGGCCCCCGAGCAACTCGCATGGGGACTGGCCTTTCCTGAGGCCACCAGAGTGGGTCCCTGAGGTCCCCGTCGTAAGTCGAGAGCACCTGCCGCAACTCGAGAAAATCCAGGAGGTTCTCCCCTCCAGGCGACATGAGGCCCATTTCCGCTGAGGTATCTCGAGGCTAATCACACCTTACCTCTGGAACTTCCAAAGGGTCCTTCACACCCTTGCTGCAACTCAAGAAGTTCCCCGACATACCCGTCTCCACTCAAGAGGAAGAACGAGGGGTCCCGGCCACATCCAGAGGAGCTCCGTTTCCGGCTCGTAGCTCGAGAGGACGAATCCTTTCCCTGCTTGGTCGGGAAAGAATTCCCGGCATTCCCATCGCATCTCAAGAGGAGGCGCTCTGCAAAGGAAAGGGAGAGGAACTGCAGGGTCGTGCCACCATTCCAGACTCCCCCAGATATCTCAGTCCGTTCCACAGGAACCTGTTTTCCCTGCACTGCCTCGGCTTTCAGCCGAGGATCGACTCACACCACCGTGACACGTGGGACAGCCCTGTGGGAAAGCCTCGTGGGAAAGACTCGAGGGAAAGCCACAGATCCCTTGGTCCACGCAAGGGGAAGCGTGACACTGCTGCTGCAACATGGGAGGAAAGGCACGCTCATGCCCCCACTCGAGACGAGGCCTGACTCCTTTGTGGAGACTCCAGAAGTACCCCAAAATCCATGTCAGCACTGGAGAGGAATCCTCAGCTTCCGGCCCCGACTCCACACAAGGTCTTAGCCCCGGCATCGACGGGAGAGGAATCACGAGAGGCCCCCTAGCAACACGCATGATAACTGGCCTTTCCTGTGGCCGAAAGAGCGGGTCCCTGAATCCCCGTCGTAACTAGAGAGCACCTGCTGAAACTCGGAATATCCAGGAGCCTCTCCATTCCAGGAGACATGAGGCCCATTTCCGCTGAGGCATCTTGAGACTAACCACACCTAACCTCTGGAAGGGGGGTCCTTCACACCCTTGCTGCAACTCAAGAAGTTCCCCGACATACCCGTTCCTCTTCACGTTCTGCCATAATGGTGGTGTCATCTGCATATCTACGTTTATGATATTTCTACCGGCAATCTTGATTCCAGCTTATGTATCTTCCATCCCAGCATTTTTCATGATGTACTCTGCATATAAGTTAAATAAGCAGGGTGACAATACACTGCCTTGACATATTCCTTTTCCTATTTAGAACCAGTCTGTTGTTCCATGTCCAGTTCGAACTCTTTCTTCCTGACCTGCATACAGGTTTCTCAAGAGACAGGTCAGGTGGTCTGGTATTCCCATCTCTTTCAGAATTTTTCCCAGTTTATTGTGATCCACACAGTCAAAGGCTTTGGCATAGTCAATAAAGCAGAAATAGATGTCTTTTTTTCTGGAACTCTCTTGCTTTTTCAATGATCCAGTGGATGTTGGCAGTTTGATCTCTGGTTTCTCTGCATGTTTTAAATCCCTCTTGAACATTTCGAAGTTCACAGTTCATGTGAACTTGGAGAATTTTGAGCATTACTTTACTAGTGTGTGAGATGAGTGCAATTGTGCAGCAGCTTGAATATTCTTTGTCATTGCCTTTCTTTGGGATTGGAATGAAAACTGACCTAATGACTAGATGTTTTCAATTGCATATGCTGAAAGAACTAGCTGTGCAGTTTGAAGAAAAAAAATCATTTTAACCCATTTTCTCTGAAGTGCAAGGCATATCATGGCCATCCCTGAATCATAAAGTCACCTTTTCTTTATGTAGTCATAGTTTCATGCCTAAATTATATGCCAACTCGTGCTCAAATGGACTCTGATGTCAGGGGCAGATCAACTAATAAAAAGCTTGGATTGTCCCTCTGGAGGAAAGTGAGATCTTGGTCCCACGAGAAGAATCTGAAGGGTTAAGGAACTTGCAAGAGTGCGGAAAGCTTAGTCCATCCTACATGTACCAAAATCTTAAATAAGGCTTTATTTACTTTACCGAAGTAAAAAAAACAGATGATGAAACAATTAT
>NW_017203907.1:0-5846 GCF_001704415.2 Capra hircus | reverse complement strand
ACGTCCGATTTCCTCCCGAGCTGTAGCAGCCAGTGTCGCTCTTCCTTCGCCTGGATCAAGGTATCTGTGCTGGATTTCCCTCTAGGCTTTCCACGAGGCTTTCCCACGACGCTTTCCCACGACGCTTTTTCCCACAGGGCTGTCCCACGTTGCCCCCGTGGTGTGAGTCGATCCTCTTGAAAGTCGAGGCAGTGGCAGGGAAAACAGGTTTCCCTGGAATGGACTGAGACATCTGCGGGACTCTGGGAACGGTGGCACGACCTGGAGTTCCTCTCGCCTTTCCTGTGGAGAGCGCCTGCTCTTGAGATGCGACGGGAACGCCGGGAATTATTTCCGGAGCACGCAGGGAAAGGATCCCTCCTCTCGAGCTAGGAGCGGAAACGGGCTCCTCTGGATGTAGGCGGACTCTCGTGCTTCGTCTCGAGTGGAGACGGGTATGTCGGGGATCTTCTTGAGTTGCAGCAAGGGGTGTAAAGGACCCTTTGGAAGTTCCAGAGGTTAGGTGTGGTTAGTCTCGAGATGCCTCAGCAGAAATGGGCCTCATGTCGCCTGGAATGGAGAGGCTCCTGGATATTTCCGAGTTTCAGCAGGTGCTCTCCTTGTGTGGATTCGGGCCGGAAGCTGAGGATTCCTCTCCAGTGCTGACATGGATTTTGGGGTACTTCTGGAGTCTCCACAAGGGAGTCAGGCCTAGTCTCGAGTGGGGGCATGAGCGTGCCATTTCCTCCCATGCTGTAGCAGCAGTGTCACGGTTCCCCTTGCGTGGACCAAGGGATCTGTGGCTTTCCCTCGAGTCTTTCCCACGATGCTTTCCCACAGGGCTGTCCCACGTGTCACGGTGGTGTGAGTCGATCCTCGGCGTGAAAGCCGAGGCAGTGCAGGGAAAACAGGTTCCTGTGGAACGGACTGACACATCTGGGGGAGTCTTGGAATGGTGGCACGACCCTGCAGTTCCTCTCCCCTTTCCTTTGGAGAGCGCCTCCCTTGAGATGCGATGGGAATGCCGGGAATTCTTTTCCGACCAAGCAGGGAAAGGATCCCTCATCTCGAGGTACGAGCCGGAAACGGAGCTCCTCAGGATGTGGCCAGGACGATCGTGCTACCTCTTGAGTGGAGACGGGTGTGTCGGGGAACTTCTTGAGTTGCAGCTTGACTGTGAAAGACTCTTTGGAAGGTCCAGAGGTCACGTGTGATTAGCCTCGAGACACCTCAGTGGAAACTGGCCTCATCTCGCCTGCAGGGGGAGAACCTCCTGTATTTTACCGAGTTTCGGCAGGTGCTCTCGACTTACGACGGGGACTTCAGGGACCCGCTCTGGTGGCCTTAGGAAAGGCCAGTCCCCATGTGAGTTGCTCGGGGGCCTATCGGGATTCCTCTCCCGTCGATGCCGGGGCCTAAGACTTTGTGTGGAGTCAGTGCCGGACCCTGAGGATTCCTCTCCAGTGCTGACATTGATCTTGGGGTACTTCTGGAGTCTCCCCAGTGGAGTCAGTCCTCGTCTCGAGTGGGGGCATGCACGTGCGCTTTTCCCCGAGCTGTAGCTGCAGTGTCGCGCTTCCCTTCGCGTGGATCAAGGGATCTGTGGCTTCCCCTCGAGGCTTTCCCACGAGGCTTTCCCACAGGGCTGTCCCACGTACCACCGTGGTGTGAGTCCATCCTCAGCTTGAAAGTCGAGGCAGTGCAGGGAAAACAGGTTTCCCTGGAATGGACTGAGACATATGGGGGATTCTGGGAATGTTGGCACGGCCCTGAAGTTGCTCTCGCCTTTCCTGTGGAGAGCGCCTCCTCTTGAGATGCGACGGGAACGCCGGGAATTCTTTCCCGAACACGCAGGGAAAGGATCTCTCTCTGCGAGCAAGGAGGTGGAAATTGGGCTCCTCTGGATGTGGGAGGGACTTCGTGCTTCCTCTCGAGTGGAGACGGGTATGTCGGGGAATTTCTTGAGTTGCAGCAAGGGTGTGAAGGACCCTTTGGAAGTTCCAGATGTTAGGTGTGATTAGCCTCGAGACGCCTCAGCGGAAAAGGGCCTCATCTCGCTGGAGGGGAGAACCTCCTGGATTTTCTCGAGTTGCGGCAGGTGCTCGCGACTTACGACGGGGACCTCAGGGACACGCTCTGGTGGCCTCAGGAAAGGCCATTCCCTGCGAGTTGCTTGGGGCCTCTCGGATTCCTCTCCGTCGATGCGGGGCCTAAGACCTTGTGTGGAGTCGGTGCCGGAACCTGAGATTCCTCTCCAGGGCTGACATGGATCTTGGGGTACTTCTGGAGTCTCCCTGGGGAGTCAGTTCTCGTCTCGAGTGGGGGCATGCACGTGCGCTTTCCTCCGAGCAGTAGCAGCAGTGTCACCCTTCCCTTCGCGTGGATCAAGGGATCTGTGGCTTGCCCTCGAGGCCTTCCAACGAGGCTTTCCCACGAGGCTTTCCCACAGGGCTGTCCACGTGCCACCGTGGTATGAGTCGATCCTCGGCTTGAAAGTCGAGGCAGTGCAAGGAAAACAGGTTTCCCTGGAAAGGACTGAGACATCTGGGGGACTCTGGGAATGGTGGCACGACCTGGAGTTTCCTCTCGCCTTTCCTGTGGAGAGCGCCTCTCTTGAGATGTGACGGGAACGCGGGAATTCTTTCCCGAACACTCAGGGAAAGGATCCCTCCTTCGAGCAAGAGAGGAAACGGGCTCCTCTAGATGTGGGCGGACGCTCGTGCTTCCTCTCGAGTGGAGACGGGTATGTCGGGGAACTTCTTGAGTTGCAGCAAGGGTGTGACGGTCCCTTTGTATGTTCCAGAGGTTAGGTCTGATTAGCCTCGAGACGCCTCAGCACGAATGGGCCTCATCTCGCCTGGAGGGGAACCTCCTGGATTTTCTCGAGTTGCGGCAGGTGCTCTCGACTTACGACGGGGACCTCAGAGTCCCGCTCGGTGGCCTCAGGAAAGGCCAGTCCCCTTGCGAGTTGCTCGCGGGCCTCTCGGGACTCCAGTCCCGTCGATGCTGGGTCCTAAGACCTTGTGTGGAGTCAGTGCCCGAACCTGAGGATTCCTCTCCAGTGCCGACATGGATCTTGGTGTACTTCTGGAGTCTCCCCATGGAAGTCAGTCCTCGTCTCGAGTGGGGCATGCACGGGCGCTTTCATCCCGAGCTGTAGCAGCAGTGTCACGCTTCCCTTCGCGTGGATCAAGGGATCTGTGACTTTCACTCGAGGCTTTCCCATGAGGCTTTCCCAGGAGGCTTTCCCACAGGGCTGTCCCACGTGCCACCGTGGTGTGAGTCGATCCTCGGCTTGAAAGTCGAGGCAGTGCAGGGAAAACAGGTTTCCCTGGAATAGACTGAGACATCTGGGGACTGTGGGAATGGTGGCACGACCTGGAGTTCCTCTCGCCTTTCCTGTGGAGAGTGCCTCCTCTTGAGATGCGACGGGAACGACGGAATTCTTTCCCGAACACGCAGGGAAAGTATCCCTCCTCTCGAGGTATGAGATGGAAACGGGCTCCTCTGGATGTGGGCGGGACTCTCGTGCTTCCTCTGGAGTGGAGACGAGTATGTCGGGGAACTTCTTAAGTTGCAGCAAAAAGTGTGAAGGACCCTTTGGAGTTCCAGAGGTTAGGTGTGATTAACCTCGTGACGCATTAGCGGAAATGGGCCTCATCTCGCCTGGAGGGGAGAACCTCCTGGATTTTCTCGAGTACAGCAGGTGCTCTTGACTTACGACGGGGACCTCAGGGACCCGCTCTGGTGGCCTCAGGAAAGGCCAGTCCCCATGCGAGTTGCTCGGGGCCTCTCGGGATTCCTCTCCCGTCGATGCCGGGGCCTAAGACCTTGTGTGAAGTCGGTGCCAGAACCTGAGGATTCCTCACTATTGCTTACATGGACCTTGGGGTACTTCTGGAGTCTCCCCAGGGAAGTCAGTCCTCGTTTCGAGTGGGGCATGCAAGTGCGCTTTCCTCCCGGGCTGTTCCAGCAGTGTGACGCTTCCATTCACGTGGATCAAGGATCTGTGGCTTTCCCTCGAGGCTTTCCCACGAGACGTTCCCACGAGGCTTTCCCACAGGGCTTCCCACGTGCCACCGTGGTGTGAGTCGATCCTCGGCTGAAAGTCGAGTCAGTGCAGGGAAAACAGGTTTCCCTGGAATGGACTGAGACATCTGGGGACTGTGGGGAATGGTGGCACGATCCTGGAGTTCCTCTCGCCATTCCTGTGGAGAGCGCCTTCTCTTGAGATGCGACGGAACACTCGGAATTCTTTCCCGACCACGCAGGGAAAGGATCCCTCCTCTCTAGCTAGGAGGCGCAAACGGGGCTCCTCTGAATGTGGACGGGACTCTCGTGCTTCCTCTCGAGTGGAGACGGGTATGTCGGGCAACCTCTTGAGTTGCAGCAAGGTGTGAAGGACCCTTTGGAAGTTGCAGAGGTTAGGTCTGATTACCCTGAGACGCCTCAGCACAAATGCGCCTCATCTCGCCTGGAGGGGAGAACCTCCTGGATTTTCTCGAGTTGCGGACAGGTGCTCTCGACTTACGACGGGGACTCAACCCGCTCTGGTGGCCTCAGGAAAGGCCAGTCCCCATGCGAGTTGCTCGGGGGCCTCTCGGGATTCCTCTCCCTTCGATGCTGGGGCCTAAGACCTTGTGTGGAGTCAGTGCCGAAACCTGAGGATTCCTCTCCAGTGCTGACATGGATCTTGGGGTACTTCTGGAGTCTCCCCAGGGGAGTCAGTCCTCGTCTCGAGTGGGGGCATGCATGTGCGCTTTCCTCCCGAGCTGTAGCAGCAGTGTCACGCTTCCCTTCGCGTGGATCAAGGGATCTGGCTTTCCCACGGCTTTCCCAGGAGGCTTTCCCACGAGGCTTTCCCACAGGGCTGTACCACGTGCCACCGTGGTGTGAGTCGATCCTCGGCTTGAAAGTCGAGGCAGTGCAGGGAAAACAGGTTTCCCTGGAATGGACTGAGAAATCTGGGGCCTCTGGGAGTGGTGGCACGATCCTGGAGTTACTCTCGTCTTTCCTGCGGAGAGCGCCTCCTCTTGAGTTGCGACGGGAACGCAGGGAATTCTTTCCCGAGCACGCAGGGAAAGGATCCTTCCTCTCGAGCTAGGAGGCGGAAACGGGCTCCTCTGGATGTGGGCGGGACTCTCGTGCTTCCTCTCGAGTGGAGACGGGTATGTCGCCGAAATTCCTGAGTTGCAGCAAGGGTGTGAAGGACCCTTTGGAAGTTCCAGAGTTTAGGTGTGAATAGCATCGAGACGCCTCAGCGGAAATGGGCCTCATCTCGCCTGGAGGGGAGAACCTCCTGGATTTTCTCGAGTTGCGGCAGGTGCTCTCGCTTACGACGGGGACCTCAGGGACCCGTTCTGGTGGCCTCAGGAAAGGCCAGTCCCCATGCGAGTTGCTCGGGGGCCTCTGGGATTCCCTCCCGTCGATGCTGGGGCCTAAGACCTTGTGTGGAGTCAGTGCTGGAACCTGAGGATTCCTCTCCAGTGCTGACATGGATCTTGGGTACTTCTGGAGTATCCCCAGGGGAGTCAGTCCTCCTCTCGAGTGGGGCATGCACGTGCGCTTTCCTCCCGAGCTGTAGCAGCAGTCTCGCGCTTCCCTTCGCGTGGATCAAGGAGATCTTTGGCTTTACCTCGAGGCTTTCCCACGGGGCTTTCCCACGAGGCTTTCCCACAGGGCTGTCCCATGTACCACCGTGGTGTGAGTCGATCCTCGCTTGAAATTAGAGGCAGTGCAGGGAAAACAGGTTTCCCCTGGAATGAACTGAAACATCTGGAGGACTCTGGGAATGGTGGCACGATCCTGGATTTCCTCTCGCCTTTCCTGAGAGCGCCTCCTCTTGAGTTGCGACGGAATGCCGGGAA
>NW_017203906.1:0-5846 GCF_001704415.2 Capra hircus | reverse complement strand
CAGAGCTGGGGTCGCCACTGGCGCCTTTCTGGCTCAGCTCCAATCCTGCCTTGCCTTTGCACTTAGGTCCCAGCGTCCTTAAGGAGGCTTTAGGCTGGTGGGTTGCACACTGCCAAGGCTCAGCATAGAGCTCTGTCAGAGGGAAGGAAGGCAACTGCAGGGCTCCTCCAGCGGTTCCTTGGCCGCCCAGATTCAGCGCCGCACGAGAGCACCAGGCTCCCAGGGCCCCTGGCTGGGGTTTTCAGCCCCGCACACACGGAGGCTGATTCCTTGGGTGCCCAGAAAGTGTATGACAGACGTAGGTTCCCTAGCACTCTCCTCCCCAGCAGAGACATGTGCAGGTGTTGGGGCCTGATCCTGCGTGTCTGGGTTCCTGCCCACAGCCCCAACTCAGGGGGAAGCAGCCCCTGAGGCAAGACCTGCTGGAGGAGCCCTGCGCCCCGCCTGATAGGCGAGTGCACAGCCAGCAGGGAAGCGAGCCTCCTCGGGGGAAGAGGAGGGCCCAGCCCCGTCAAGTTGAAAGCCCTGCTTGCACGGAGCTAAGTGCGCCTCCAGTACGGCAGAGCTCTAGCTCTGCTCAGAGCCCCGATCTGGCAGAGTTCCTGCGCGAGGCTGCTCTGCCGGGGGCTAGCCTTGCCCAGACTTGCCTTGCTTTTAGGCTGCCTCTCCAGGAAGGAGCAGGCAGCAGAGCCTGGAGTCGCCACTGGCGCCTTTTCTTGCCTCAGCTCCAATCCTGCCTTGCCTTTGCACTTAGGTCCCAGGCTCCTTAAGAGAGCTTAGGGGCTGGTGGGTTGCACACTGCCAAGGGCTCCAGCAGTGAGAATTCTGTCAGAGGGAAGGGAAGGGCAACTGCAGGGCTCCTCCAGCGGTTGCTTGGCCGCCCAGATTCAGCGCCACACGGAGAGCACCAGGCTCCCAGGGCCCCTGGCTGGTTTCAGCCCCGCACACACGGAGGCTGATTCCTTGGGTGCCCAGAAAGTGTATGACAGACGTAGGTTCCCTAGCACTCTCCTCCCCAGCAGAGACATGTGCAGGTGTTTGGGCCTGATCCTGCGTGTCTGGGTTCCTGCCCACAGCCCCAACTCAGGGGAAGCAGCCCCTGAGGCAAGACCTGCTGGAGGAGCCCTGCGCGCCCCCGCCTGATAGGCGAGTGCACAGCCAGCAGGGAAGCGAGCCTCCTCGGGGAAGAGGAGGCAGCAAGTCCCCGTCAAGCTGAAATCCCTGCTTACACGAAGCTAAGTGCGACTCCAGTACGGCAGATCTCTAGCTCTGTTCAGAGGCCCGATCTGGCAGAGTTCCTGGCACCAAGATGCTCTGCCATAGGCGAGCCTTGCGCAGACTTGCCTTGCTTTAAGGCTCCCTCCCCAGGAAGGAGCAGGCTGTGTGAGGCTCGGAAACGCCACTGGCGCCTTCCTGGCTTCAGCTCTACCCCTGCCTTGCCTTTGCACTTAGGTCCCAAGCGTCCTTGAGGAGGCTTAGGGGCTGGTGGGTTGCACACTGCCAAGGGCTCCAGCAGTGAAAGCTCTGTCAGAGGGAAGCGAAGGGCAACAGCAGGGCTCCTTCAGCGGTTCCTTGGCCGCCCAGACAAAGCTCCGCACGAGAGCACCAGGTTCCAAGGGCCCCTGGCTGGGTTTTGCATCCCCACACTCCCAGAGGCTGACTCCGTGGGTGCCTAGAAAGTGTGTGAGAGACGTAGGTTCCCTAGCACTCTCCTCCCCAGCAGAGACATGTGCAGGTGGTTGGGGCCTTATCCTGCGTGTCTGGGTTCCCGCCCACAGCCTCAACTCAGGGGAAGCAGCCCCTGAGGCAAGACCTGCTGGAGGAGCCCTGCGCGCCCGCCTGATAGGCGAGAGCACAGCCAGCAGTGTAGCGAGCCTCCTCGGGAGAAGAGGAGGCAGCCGCCCAGTCAAGAGGAAAGCCCTGCTTGCACGGAGCTAAGTGGGCCTCCAGTACGGCAGAGCTCTAGCTCTGCTCAGAGCCCCGATCTGGCAGAGTTTCTGGCGCGAGGCTGCTCGGCCGGGGCTCGCCTTGCCCAGACTTGCCTTGCTTTTAGGCTCCCTCCCCAGGAAGGAGCTGTCTGAGCGAGCCTGGGAGACGCCACTGGTGCCTTCCTTGCCTCAGCTCCAATCCTGCCTTGCCTTTGCACATAGGTGCCAGGCGTCTTGGGGAGGGCTTAGGGGGTGGTGGGTTGCACACTGCCAAGGGCTTCAGCAGTGAGAGCTCTGTCAGAGGGAAGGGAAGGGCAACTGCAGGGCTCCTCCAGCGGTTTCTGGCCGCCTAGAATCAGCGCCGCACCGGAGAGCACCAGGCTCCCAGGGCCCCTGGCTGGGGTTTTCAGCCCCGCACACACGGAGGCTGATTCCTTGGGTGCCCAGAAAGTGTATGACAGACGTAGGTTCCCTAGCACTCTCCTCCCCAGCAGAGACATGTGCAGGTGTTTGGGGCCTGATCCTGCGTGTCTGGGTTCCTGCCCACAGCCCCAACTCAGGGGAAGCAGCCCCTGAGGCAAGACCTGCTGGAGGAGCCCTGCGCCCCCGCCTGATAGGCGAGTGCACAGCCAGCAGGGAAGCGAGCCTCCTCGGGGGAAGAGGAGGCAGCAAGTCCCCGTCAAGCTGAAATCCCTGCTTACACGAAGCTAAGTGCGACTCCAGTACGGCAGATCTCTAGCTCTGTTCAGAGGCCCGATCTGGCAGAGTTCCTGGCACCAAGATGCTCTGCCATAGGCGAGCCTTGCGCAGACTTGCCTTGCTTTAAGGCTCCCTCCCCAGGAAGGAGCAGGCTGTGTGAGGCTCGGAAACGCCACTGGCGCCTTCCTGGCTTCAGCTCTACCCCTGCCTTGCCTTTGCACTTAGGTCCCAAGCGTCCTTGAGGAGGGCTTAGGGGCTGGTGGGTTGCACACTGCCAAGGGCTCCAGCAGTGAAAGCTCTGTCAGAGGGAAGCGAAGGGCAACAGCAGGGCTCCTTCAGCGGTTCCTTGGCGCCCAGACAAAGCTCCGCACGGAGAGCACCAGGTTCCAAGGGCCCCTGGCTGGGTTTTGCATCCCCACACTCCCAGAGGCTGACTCCGTGGGTGCCTAGAAAGTGTGTGAGAGACGTAGGTTCCCTAGCACTCTCCTCCCCAGCAGAGACATGTGCAGGTGGTTGGGGCCTTATCCTGCGTGTCTGGGTTCCCGCCCACAGCCTCAACTCAGGGGAAGCAGCCCCTGAGGCAAGACCTGCTGGAGGAGCCCTGCGCGCCCGCCTGATAGGCGAGAGCACAGCCAGCAGTGTAGCGAGCCTCCTCGGGAGAAGAGGAGGCAGCCGAGCCCAGTCAAGAGGAAAGCCCTGCTTGCACGGAGCTAAGTGGCCTCCAGTACGGCAGAGCTCTAGCTCTGCTCAGAGCCCCGATCTGGCAGAGTTTCTGGCGCGAGGCTGCTCGGCCGGGGGCTCGCCTTGCCCAGACTTGCCTTGCTTTTAGGCTCCCTCCCCAGGAAGGAGCTGTCTGAGCGAGCCTGGGAGACGCCACTGGTGCCTTCCTTGCCTCAGCTCCAATCCTGCCTTGCCTTTGCACATAGGTGCCAGGCGTCGTTGGGGAGGGCTTAGGGGGTGGTGGGTTGCACACTGCCAAGGGCTTCAGCAGTGAGAGCTCTGTCAGAGGGAAGGGAAGGGCAACTGCAGGGCTCCTCCAGCGGTTTCTAGGCCGCCTAGAATCAGCGCCGCACCGAGAGCACCAGGCTCCCAGGGCCCCTGGCTGGGGTTTTCAGCCCCGCACACACGGAGGCTGATTCCTTGGGTGCCCAGAAAGTGTATGACAGACGTAGGTTCCCTAGCACTCTCCTCCCCAGCAGAGACATGTGCAGGTTTTGGGGCCTGATCCTGCGTGTCTGGGTTCCTGCCCACAGCCCCAACTCAGGGGAAGCAGCCCCTGAGGCAAGACCTGCTGGAGGAGCCCTGCGCCCCCGCCTGATAGGCGAGTGCACAGCCAGCAGGGAAGCGAGCCTCCTCGGGGGAAGAGGAGGCAGCCCAGCCCCGTCAAGTTGAAAGCCCTGCTTGCACGGAGCTAAGTGCGCCTCCAGTACGGCAGAGCTCTAGCTCTGCTCAGAGCCCCGATCTGGCAGAGTTCCTGGCGCGAGGCTGCTCTGCCGGGGCTAGCCTTGCCCAGACTTGCCTTGCTTTTAGGCTGCCTCTCCAGGAAGGAGCAGGCAGCAGGAGCCTGGGAGTCGCCACTGGCGCCTTTCTTGCCTCAGCTCCAATCCTGCCTTGCCTTTGCACTTAGGTCCCAGTCCTCCTTAAGGAGAGCTTAGGGGCTGGTGGGTTGCACACTGCCAAGGGCTCCAGCAGTGAGAATTCTGTCAGAGGGAAGGGAAGGGCAACTGCAGGGCTCCTCCAGCGGTTGCTTGGCCGCCCAGATTCAGCGCCACACGGAGAGCACCAGGCTCCCAGGTCCCCTGGCTGGGGTTTTCAGCCCGCACACACGGAGGCTGATTCCTTGGGTGCCCAGAAAGTGTATGACAGACGTAGGTTCCCTAGCACTCTCCTCCCCAGCAGAGACATGTGCAGGTGTTTGGGGCCTGATCCTGCGTGTCTGGGTTCCTGCCCACAGCCCCAACTCAGGGGAAGCAGCCCCTGAGGCAAGACCTGCTGGAGGAGCCCTGCGCCCCCGCCTGATAGGCGAGTGCACAGCCAGCAGGGAAGCGAGCCTCCTCGGGGGAAGAGGAGGCAGCAAGTCCCCGTCAAGCTGAAATCCCTGCTTACACGAAGCTAAGTGCGACTCCAGTACGGCAGATCTCTAGCTCTGTTCAGAGGCCCGATCTGGCAGAGTTCCTGGCACCAAGATGCTCTGCCATAGGCGAGCCTTGCGCAGACTTGCCTTGCTTTAAGGCCCCTCCCCAGGAAGGAGCAGGCTGTGTGAGGCTCGGAAACGCCACTGGCGCCTTCCTGGCTTCAGCTCTACCCCTGCCTTGCCTTTGCACTTAGGTCCCAAGCGTCCTTGAGGAGGGCTTAGGGGCTGGTGGGTTGCACACTGCCAAGGGCTCCAGCAGTGAAAGCTCTGTCAGAGGGAAGCGAAGGGCAACAGCAGGGCTCCTTCAGCGGTTCCTTGGCCGCCCAGACAAAGCTCCGCACGGAGAGCACCAGGTTCCAAGGGCCCCTGGCTGGGTTTTGCATCCCCACACTCCCAGAGGCTGACTCCGTGGGTGCCTAGAAAGTGTGTGAGAGACGTAGGTTCCCTAGCACTCTCCTCCCCAGCAGAGACATGTGCAGGTGGTTGGGCCTTATCCTGCGTGTCTGGGTTCCCGCCCACAGCCTCAACTCAGGGAAGCAGCCCCTGAGGCAAGACCTGCTGGAGGAGCCCTGCGCCCGCCTGATAGGCGAGAGCACAGCCAGCAGTGTTAGCCTCCTCGGGAGAGAGAAGAGGAGCCCAGAGGAAAGCCCAACGGCAGAGCTCTAGCTCTGCGCAGAGCCGATCTGGCAGAGTTTCGCGCGAGGGCTGCTCGGCCGGGGGGGGCTCGCCTTGCCCAGACTTGCCTTTTAGGGCCCCCAGGAAGCGAGCCTGAGGAGCCACTGGCCTTCCTTGCCTCAGCTCCAATCCTGCCTTGCCTTTGCACATAGGTGCCAGCGTGGTTGGGGAGGGCTTAGGGGGGTGGTGGTTGCACACTGCCAAGGGCTTCAGCAGTGGAGCTCTGTCAGAGGGAAGGAAGGGCAACTGCAGGGCTCCTCCAGCGGTTTCTAGGCCGCCTAGAATCAGCGCCGCACCGAGAGCACCAGGCTCCCAGGGCCCCTGGCTGGGGTTTTCAGCCCCGCACACACGGAGGCTGACTGGTGCTGCCCAGAAAGTGTATGACAGACGTAGGTTCCCTAGCACTCTCC
>NW_017203905.1:0-5847 GCF_001704415.2 Capra hircus | reverse complement strand
CCCGGTTTTTGGAAGGCTTCACCACGGAGGCTGTTATCCCGCCACGGAGGGCTTTCCCGATCAAGCAGGAGGTTTCTTCGCCTCGTACGGCCACCTCGTGTGAGTCGATACCTCGGGCTTCAAAGTCGGAGCGGCAGGTGTGGCAGGGAAAGACAGGGTATTCACTGAAGTGGACATGAGACAAAGGGGCAGCTTGGAATGGTGGTGCCGAACGTCATACTCGTCGGTCTGCGAGGTCTCCTTGCTCGAGGCTCGCCTTCCTGTGGGAGACGGGGCCTGCCTCTGAGATGCGACGGACGAACCTACGCCGCGGTTACAAGCAGTAGCTTATAGCACCAGGAATTACGGGTGGCCAAGTGACTAACCACCGCAGCCAGCAGTAAAGAAGTTGCTCTATCTAAGTGAGCTACGGAGGAGGAGAGAAAGGGGCTGCCTGCTGGAGTGTGAGGACGGGGACTTCTCGGTGTTTCCCCTCGAGTGGAGACAGGTGTTGTCAGGGGAAACTCTTTGAGTTGCAGCAAGGTGTGAAGGGGCCCGTGTTGGAAGTTGGCAGAATTAGGTGTGATTAGCGTTCGAGACGACTCAGGCAGAAATCGGGGCGCTACATCTCGCCTGAGGCGAGAGGCTCCTGGAAGTTTTCATCAGATTGCGAAGGTGCTGCTCCCAGCTAACCCGACAAGGAACCTCAGGAACCACTCTGGTGGCCTCAGAAAGGCCAGTCCCCATGCGAGTTGCTCGTGGGCCTCTCGGGATTCCTCTCCTGTCTATGCTGGGACTAAGACCTTGTGTGGAGTCGGTGCCGGACCTGAGGATTCCTCTCCAGTGCTGACATGGATCTTGGGGAGTTCTGGAGTCTCCCCAGGGGAGTCAGTCCTCGTCTCGAGTGGGGGCATGCACGTGTGCTTTCCTCCCGAACTGTAGCAGCGTATCACGCTTTCCTTCACGTGGATCAAGGGATCTGTGTCTTTTCCTCGAGGCTTTCCCACGAGGCTTTCCCAGGAGGCTTTCACAGGGTTGTTTACGTGCCACCGTGTTGTGAGTCGATCTCGGCTTGAAAGTCGAGGCAGTGAAGGGAAAACAGGTTTCCCTGGAATGGACTGAGACATCTGGGGGACTCTGGGAATGGTGGCACGACCCTGGAGTTCCTCTCGCCTTTCCTGTGGAGAGCGCCTCTCTTGAATGCGACAGGAACGCCGGGAATTCTTTCCCGACAGGCAGGGAAAAGATCCCTGCTCTCGGCTAGGAGGCGGAAACGGGGCTCTTCTGGATGTGGGCGGAACTCTCGTGCTTCCACTCGGGTGGAGACGGGTATGTCGGGGAACTTCTTGAGTTACAACGGTGTGAAGAACCCTTCGGAAGTTCCAGAGGTTAGGTGTATTAGCATCGAGACGCCTGAGCGGAAATGGGCCTCATCTCGCCTGGAGGGGAGAACCTCCTGGATTTTCTCGAGTTTCGGCAGGTGCTCTCGACTTACGGCGGGGACCTCAGGGACCCGCTCTGGTGGACTCAGGAAAGGCCAGTCCCCATGCGAGTTGCTCGGGGCCTCTCGGAATTCCTCTCCCGTCGATGCCGGGCCTAAGATCTTGTGTGGAGTCGGTACCGGAACCTGAGGATTCCTCTCCAGTGCTGACATGGATCTTGGGGTACTTCTGGAGTCTCCCCCAGGGGAATCAGTCTCGTCTCGAGTGGGGCATGCACGTGCGCTTTCCTCCCGAGCTGTAGCAGCAGTGTCACGCTTCCCTTGGAGTGGATCAAGGGATCTGTGGCTTCCCCTCGTAGCTTTCCCAGGAGGCTTTCTCACAGGGCTGACCACGTGCCACCGTGGTGTGAGTCAATCCTCGGCTTGAAAGTCGAGGCAGTGCAGGGAAAACAGGTTTCCCTGGAATGGACTGAGACATCTGGGGGACCCTGGTAATGGTGGCACGACACTGGAGTTCCTCTTGCCTTTCCAGTGGAGAGCGCCTCTTCTTGAGATGCGAAGGGAATGCCGGGAATTCTTTCCAGAACACGCAGGGAAAGGATCCCTCCTCTCGAGCTATGAGGCGGAAACGGGGCTCCTCTGGATGTGGGCGGGACTCTAGTGCTTCCTCTCGAGTGGAGACGAGTATGTCGGGGAACTTCTTGAGTTGCAGCAAGGGTGTGAAGGACCCTTTGGAAGTTCCAGAGGTTAGGTGTGATTAGTCTTAAGATGCCTCAGCGGAAATGGGCCTCATCTCGCCTGGAGGTGAGAACCTTCTGGATATTCTCGAGTTGCGGGCAGGTGCTCTCGACTTATGACGGGGACCTCAGGGACCCGCTCTGGTGGCCTCAGGAAAGGCCAGTCCCCATGCGAGTTGCTCGGGGGCCTTTCGGGATTCCTCTCCCGTCGATGCCGGGCCTAAGATCTTGTGTGGAGTCGGTTAAGGTACCTGAGGATTCCTCGCCAGTGCTGACATGGATCTTGGGGTACTTCTGGAGTCTCCCCAGGGGAGTCAGTCCTCTTCTCGAGTGGGGGCATGCAAGTGTGCTTTCCTCCGAGCTGTAGCAGCAGTGTCGCGCTTCCCTTCGCGTGGATCAAGGGATCTGTGGCCTTCCCTCTAGGCTTTCCATCTAGGCTTTCCCACGAGGCTTTCCCACAGGGCTGTCCCACGTGCCAGCCTGGTGTGAGTCGATTTCCGGCTTGAAAGTCGAGGCAGTTCAGGGAAAACAGGTTTCCCTGGAATGGACTGAGACATCTGGGGGACTCAGGGAATGTGGCACAACCCTGGAGTTCCTCTCGCCTTTCCTGTGGGAGCGCCTCCTCTTGAGATGCGACGGAAACGCCGGGGATTTTTTCCCGATCACGCAGGGAAAGGATCCCTCCTCTCGAGCTAGGAGGCGGAAACGGGGTTCCTCTGGATGTGGGCGGGACTCTCGTGCTTCCTGTCGAGTGGAGACGGGTATGTCGGGGAACTTCTTGAATTGCAGCAAGGGTGTGAAGGACCCTTTGGAAGTTCCAGGGGTTAGGTGTGATTAGCCTCGAGACGCCTCAGCCGAAATGGGACTCATCTAGCCTGGAGGGGAGAACATCCTAGATTTTCTCGAGTTGGGGCAGGTTCTTTCGACTTTGGATGGGTACCTCAGGTATCCGCTCTGGTGGCCTCTGGAAAGTCCAGTCCCCATGCGAGTTGCCTTCGTGGCCTCTCGGGATTTCTCTCACGTCGATGCCGGGGCCTAAGCCCTTGTGTGGAGTCTGTGCCGGAACCTAAGGATTTCTGTCCAGTGCTGACATGGATCTTCGGGTTCTTCTGGAGTCTCCCCAAGGGGAGTCAGTCCTCGTCTCGAGTGGGGGCATGCACGTGTGCTTTCCTACCGAGCTGTAGGAGCAGTGTCACGCTTCCCTTCGCGGGATCAAGGGATCTGTGGCTTTCCCTCGAGGCTTTCCCACGAGGCTTTCCCACGAGGCTTTCCCACAGGGCTGTCCCACGTGCCACCGTGGTGTGAGTCGAATCTCCGGCTTGAAAGCCGAGGCCAGTGCAGGGAAGAGAGGTTTCCCTGGAATGCACGGAGACATCTGGGGACTCTGGGAATGGTGTCACGACCCTGGAATTCCTCTCGCCTTTCCTGTGGAGAGCGCCTCCTCTTGGGATGCGACGGGAACGCCGGGAAATTTTTCCCGATCACGCAGGGAAAGGATCCCTCCTCTCAAGCTAGGAGGCGGAAACGGTGCTCCTCTGGATGTGGGCGGGACTCTCGTGCTTCCTCTGGAGTGGAGACGGGTATGTCGGGGAACTTCTTGAGTTGCAGCAAGGGTGTGAAGGACCCTTTGAAAGTTCCAGAGGTTAGGTGTGATTAGCCTCGAGACGCCTCAGCGGAAATGGGCCTCATCTCGCCTGGAGGGGAGAACCTCCTGGATTTTTCTCGAGTTGCGGCAGGTGCTCTAGACTTACGACGGGGACTTCAGGGACCCGCTCTGGTGGCCTCAGTTAAGGTCTCTCCCCATGCGAGTTGCTCGGGGGCCTCTCGGGATTCCTCTCCCGTCAATGTCGGGGCTAAGACCTTGTGTGGAGTCGCTGCCGGAACCTGAGGATTCCTCTCCAGTGCTGACATGGATCTTGGGGTACTTCTGGAGTATCCCCTGAGGAGTGAGTCTTCGTCTCGTGTGGAGGCATGCACTTCTGCTTTCCTCCCGAGCTGTAGCAGCAATATCATGCTTCCCGTCGGGAGGATCATGGGATCAGTGGCTTTCCCTCCGGTGCTTTCCCACGAGGCTTTCCCATGAGGCTTTCCCTCAGGGCTGTCCACGTGCCACCGTGGTGTGAGTCAATCCTCGGCTTGAAAGTCGAGGCAGTGCAGGGAAAACAGGGTTTCCTGGAATGGACTGAGACATCTGGGGGACTCTGGGAATCGTGACACGACCGTGGAGTTCCTCTGGCCTTTCCTGTGGCAGAGCGGCCTCCACTTGAGATGCGACGGGAACGCCGGGAACTCTTTCCCGACCACGCAGGGAAAGGATCACTCCTCTCTAGCTATGAGGCGGAAACGGGGCTCCTCTGGATGTGGGCGGGACTCTCCGTGCTTCGTCTCGAGTGGAGACGGGTATGTCGGGAAACTTCTTGAGTTGCAGCAAGGGTGTGAAGGACCCTTTGGAAGTTCCAGATATTAGGTGTGATTATCCTCGAGACGCCTCAGCGGAAATGGGCCTCATCTCGCCCTGGAGGGGAGAACCTCCTGGATTTTCTCGAGTTGTTGCAGGTGCTCTCAACTTAAGACGGGACCTCAGGACCGCTCTGGTGGCCTCAGGAAAGGCCAGTCCCCAAGCGAGTTGCTCTGGAGCCTCTCGGGATTCCTCTCCCGTCGATGCCGGGGCCTAAGACCTTTTTGGAGTCGGGGCCAACCCTGAGGATGCCTCTCCATTGCTGACATGAATCTTTCCGTACTTCTGGAGTTTCGCCAGGGGAGTCATTCCTCATCTCGTGTGGGGGCATGCACCTGCCATTTCCTCACGAGCTGTAGCAGCAGTGTCACGCTTGCTGACGTGTGGATCAAGGGATCTGTCGCTTTCCATTGAGGCTTTCCCACGAGGCTTTCCAACAGGGCTGTCCCACGTGCCACGGTGGTGTGAGTCGATCCTCGGCGTGGACGTCGAGGCAGTGCAGGGAAAACAGGTTCTTCCTGAATGGACTTAGACATCTGGGGGACTTTAGAATGTGGCAAGGCCCTGGAGTTCCTCTCGTCTTTCCTGTTGAAAGCTCCTCCTCTTGATATGCGACGCGAAGGCCTGGAATTCTTTCCGAAGACGAAGGGAAAGGATCCCTCTTCTCGAGCTACGAGGCGGAAACGGGGCTCCACTGGATGTGGGCGGGACCCTCGTCCTTCCTCTCGAGTGGAGATGGGTATGTCGGAGAACTTCTTGACTTGCAGCAAGGGTGTGAAGGACCCTTTGGAAGTTCCAGAGGTTAGTGTGATTAGCCTCGAGACGCCTCAGCGGAAATGGGCCTCATCTCGCCTGGAGGGGAGAACCTCCTGGATTTTCTCCAGTTGCGGCAGGTGCTCTCGAGTTTCGACAGAGACCTCAGGGACCCGCTCTGGTGACCTCAGGAAAGGCCAGTCCCATGCGAGGTGCTAGGGGCCTCTCAGGATTCCTCTCCTGTCGATGCCGGGCCTAAGTCCTTGTGTGGAGTCGGGACCGGGAACCTGAGGATTGCTCTCCAGTGCTGACATGGATCTTGGGCGTACTTCTGGAGTCTCCCAAGTGGCGTCAGTCCTCGGCTCGAGTGGGGTCATGCACGTGCGCTTTCCTCCTGAGCGGTAGCAGCAGTGTCTCGCTTCCCGTCCCGTGGATCAAGGGATTGTGGTTTCCCTCGAGTCTTCATGAGGCTTTCTCTA
>NW_017203904.1:0-5847 GCF_001704415.2 Capra hircus | reverse complement strand
AGGTCCCCGTCGTAAGTCGTGAGCACCTGCCGCAACTCGAGAACATCCAGGAGGTTCTCCCCTCCAGGCAAGATGAGGCCCATTCCGCTGAGGCGTCTCGAGGCTAGTCACACCTAACCTTTGGAACTTCCAAAGGGTCTTTCACACCCTTTCTGCAACTCAAGAACTTCCCCGACATACCCATCTCCACTCGAGAGGAAGCACGAGAGTCGCCCACATTCAGAGTAACCCCGTTTCCGTCTCCTAGCCTGAGAGGAGGCATCCTTTCCCTGCGTGGTCGGGAAAGAATTCCCGGCTTTCCCGTCGCATCTCAAGAGGAGGCACTCTCCACAGGAAAGGCGAGAGGAACTCCAGGGTCGTGCACCATTCCCAGAGTCCCCCAGATGTCTCAGTCCATTCCAGGGAAACCTGTTTTCCCTGCACTGCCTCGACTTTCAAGCCGAGGATCGACTCACACCACGGTGGCACGTGGTACAGCCCTGCGGGAAAGCCTCGTGGGAAAGCTCGTGGGAAAGCCTCGAGGGAAAGCCACAGATCCTTGATCCAAGCAAAGGAAGCGTGACACTGCTGCTTCAACTCGGGAGGAAAGCGCACGTGCATGCCCCACTCGAGTCGAGGACTGAGTCTCCTGGGCATTCTCCAGAAGTACCCCAAGATCCATGTCAGCCCTGGAGAGGAATCCTCAGGTTCCGGCACCGAATCCACACAAGGTCTTAGGCCCCGACATCGTCAGAAGAGGAATCGTGAGAAGTCGTCGAGCTAATCGCTTGGGGACTGGCCTTTCCTGAGGCCACAAGAGCGGGTCCCTAAGGTCCCCGTCGTAAGTCGAGAGCACCTGTCCCAAGTCGCGAAAATCCACGAGGTTCTCCCCTCCAGGCGAGATGAGGCCCATTTCCGCTGAGGTGTCTCGAGTCTAATCACACCTAACCTCTGGAACTTCCAAATGGTTCTTCACACCCTTGCTGCAACTCAAGAAGTTCCCCGATATACCGGTCTCCAAACAAGAAGAAGCACGAGAGTCACGCCCACATCCAGAGGAGCCCCGTTTCTGCCTCCTGGCTCGAGACAAGGGATCCTTTCCCTGCGTGGTCGGGAAAGAATTCCCGGCGTTCCCGTCGCATCTCAAGAGGAGGCGCTCTTCACAGGAAAGGCGAGAGGAACTCCAGTGTCGTGCCACCATCCCAGAGTCCCCCAGATGTCTGCGTCCATTCCAGGGAAACCTGTTTTCCCTGCACTGCCTCGATTTTCAAGCCGAGGATCGACACACACCACGGTGCAACGTAGGACAGCCCTGTGGGAAACCCTCGTGGGCAAACCTCGTGGGAAAGCCTCGAGGGAAAGCCTCGAGGGAAAGCCACAGATCCCTTGATCCCCGCGAAGGGAAGCATGACACTGCTGCTACAGATCGGGAGGAAAGCGCACGTGCATGCCCCCACTCGAGACGAGGACTGACTCCCCTGGGGAGACTCCATAAGTACCCCAAGGTCCATGTCAGCACTGGAGGGGAATCCTAAGGTTCCGGCACCGACTCCACACAAGGTCTTAGGCCCCGGCATCGACGGGAGGGGAATCCCGAGAGGCCCCGAGCAACTCGCATGGGGACTGGCCTTTCCTGAGGCCACCAGAGCGGGTCCCTGAGGTCCCCGTCGTAAGTCGAGAGCACCTGTCGCAACTCGAGAAATTCCAGGGGGTTCTCCCCTCCAGGCGAGATGAGGCCCATTTCCGCTGAGGCGTCTCGAGGCTAATCACTTCTAAAATCTGGAATTCCCAAAGGGTCCTTCACACCCTTGCTACAACTTAAGAAGTTCCCCGACACACCTGTCTCCACTCGAGAGTAAGCACCAGAGTCCCGCCCACATCCAGAGGAACCCCGTTTCCGCCTCTTAGCTCGATAGGAGGGATCCTTTCCCTGCGTGGTCGGAAAAGAATTCCCGGTGTTCCCATAGCATCTCAAGAGGAGGCCCTCTCCACAGGAAAGGCGAGAGGAACTCCAGGGTCGTGCCACCAATCCGAGAGTCCCCCAGATGTCTCAGTCCATTCCAGGGAAACCTGTATTCCCTGCACTGCCTCGACTTTCAAGCCGAGGATCGACTCACACCACGTTGGCATGTGGGACAGCCCTGTGGAAAAGCCTCGTGGGAAAGCGTTGTGGAAAAGCCTCGAGGAAAAGCCACTGATTCCTTGATCCACTCGACGGGAAGCATGACACTGCTGCCCCATCTCGGGAGGAAAGCGCACGTCTATGCCGCCACTCGAGACGAGGACTGACTCCCCTAGGGAGACTCCAGAAGTACCCAAGATCCATGTCAGCACTGGAGAGGAATCCTCAGGTTCCGGCACCGACTCCACTCCAGGTCTTAGGCTCCGGCATCAACGGGAGAGGAGGCCCTAGAGGCCCCCGAATTACTCGCATGGGAACAGGCCTTTCCTGAGGCCACCAGAGCGGGTCCCTGTGGTCCCCATCGTAAGTCGAGAATAGCTGCCCCAACACGAGAAAATCCAGGAGGTTCTCCCCTCCAGGCGAGATGACGCCCATTTCCGCTGAGGCATCTCGAGGCTAGTCACACCTAAATTTTGGAACTTCCAAAGGGTCCTTCACACCCTTGCTGCAACTCAAGAAGTTCCCCGACATACCCGTCTCCACTCGAGAGAAAGCACGAGAGTCCCCCTACATCCAGAGGAGCCCCGTTTCCGCCTCCTAGCCTGAGAGGAGGGATCCTTTCCCTGCGTGGTCGGAAAAGAATTCGCGGCGTTCCCGTCGCATCTCAAGAGGAGGCGCTCTCCACAGGAAAGGCGAGAGGACTCCAGGATCGTGCCACATTCCCAGAGTCCCCCAGATGTCTCAGTCCATTCCAGGGAAACCTGATTTCCCTGCACTGCCTCGACTTCAAGCCGAGGATCGACTCACACCACGGTGGCACGTGGGACAGCCCTGTGGGAAAGCCTCGTGGGAAAGCCTCGTGGGAAAGCCTCGAGGGAAAGCCCTGATCCTTGATCCACGCGAAGAGAAGCGTGACACTGCTGCTAAGCTCGGGAGGAAAGCGCACGTGCAAGCGCCCACTCCAGACGAGGACTTACTCCACTGGGAGACTCCAGAAGTACCCCAAGATCCATGTCAGCACTGGAGAGGAATGCTCAGGTTCCGGCACCGACTCTACACAAGATCTTAGGCCCGGCATAGACGGGAGAGGAATCCCGAGAGGCCCCGAGCAACTCGCATGGGGACTGGCCTTTCCTGAGGCCACCAGAGCGGGTCCCTGAGGTCCCCGTCGTAAGTCGAGAGCACCTGCTGCAACTCGAGAAAATCCAGGAGGTTCTCCCCTCCAGCGAGATGAGGCCCATTTCCGCTGAGGCGCTCGAGGCTAATCACACCTAACCTCTGGAACTTCCAAAGGGTCCTTCACACCCTTGCTGCAACTCAAGAAGTTCCACGACATACCCGTCTCCACTCGAGAGGAAGCACGAGAGTCCCGCCCACATCCAGAGGAGCCCCCGTTTCCGCCTCTAGCTCGAGAGGAGGGATCCTTTCACTGCGTGGTCGGGAAAGAATTCCCGGCGTTCCCTCGCATCTCAAGAGGAGGCACTCTCCACAGGAAAGGCGAGAGGAACTCCAGGGTCGTGCCACCATTCCCAGAGACAACCAGATGTCTCCGAACATTCAGGGAAACCTGTTTTCCCAGGACTGCCTCGACTTTCAAGCGAGGATCGACTCACACCACGGTGGCACGTGGGACAGCCCTGTCGGAAAGCCTCGTGGGAAAGCCCAGCCCTTGGAAAAACCCCTGATCCTTTGATGCCGCGAAGGGAAGCGCGACACTGCTGCTAACTCTCGGGAGGAAAGCGCACGTGCATGCCCCCACTCGAGACGAGGACTGACTCCCCTGGGGGAGACTCCAGAATTACCCCAAGATCCATGTCAGCACTGGAGAGGAATCCTCAGTTTCCGACACTGACTCCACACAAGGTCTTAGGCCCCAGCATCGACGGGAGAGGAATCCCGAGAGGCCCCCGAACAACTCGCATGGGAACTGGCCTTTACTGAGGCCTCCAGAGCGGTCCCAGGATCCCCGTCGTAAGTCGAGAGCACCTGCCGCAACTCGAGAAAATCCAGGAGGTTCTCCCCTCCAGGCGTGATGAGGCCCATTTCCGCTGAGGCGTCTCGAGGCTAGTCACACCTACCTCTGGAACTTCCAAAGGCCCTTCACACCCTTGCTGCAACTCAAGAAGTTCCCCGACATTACCCGTCTCTACTCGAGAGGAAGCACAAGAATTCCGCCAACATCCAGAGGAGCCCCGTTTCCGCCTCCTAGCTCGAGAGGAGGGGATCCTTTCCCTGCGTGGTGGGAAAGAATTCCGGCGTTTCCGTCGCATCTCAAGAAGAGGTGCTCTCCACAGGGAAAGGCGAGAGGAACTCCAGGGTCGTCCCACCATTCCCAGAGTCCCCCAGATGTCTCAGTCCATTCCAGGGAAACCTGTTTTCCCTGCACTGCCTTCGACTTTTCAAGCCGAGGATTGACTCAGACCACACTGGCACGTGGGACAGCCCTGTGGGAAAGCCTCGTGGGAAATCCTGGACAATTCCTGGACAGGACAACATCCCTGATCTCTTCGATGCCACTGAAGGAAGTGTGACATGCTCGCCTACCAGCTAGCGGACGGGAACAGCGCACCCAGGCCATGCCCACCTCGGTCGTCAGAGATGACTCTCCCCTGGGAGAGACTCCGGCACCCACCCACACACCAAGTACTCCCTAACGCTCCATGTCAGCCCACTGGAGCAGGACCCACCCCTCAGCTCACGCTTCGGCAACGACTCCCACCAAGATTCTTTAGGCCCAGGCACCGCAAGGAGAGGGAATCCCTTTTAACCCCGAGCCACACCACGGCAGCATCCGCCATGGGGACGCTTCCTAGAGAACAAGAGCGGGTCCTGAGGTCCCTTCCCAACCCCATACCACTGTCCGTCGCAGTCGCACGACGCCACTGCAACTGACGCAAAACTACAGGAGGGTTCTCCCATCCCAGGCCAGCACCTGATCCCCTCCCACCTTCCTACACGGCCCCGGCACTCTCCCACGGCTAAATCACATTCAAGCGTCTGAGACCACTCTCGCAAAGGGACCTTTCAACACCTTGCTGCAACTCAACGACCAGCTTCCCCCAACCCCCGACCCATCGTCCCCTCCAACCCATCGAGACCCCCGGCAGGCCATCCGGACGCGTCCCAGCCCCAACATCAGAAGGAGCCCGTTTCAGCCTCTCAATAGCTCCCGACGCCAGGCCGGCCGATCCACTCCTTCTGCCCCGCCCACCCCCCCCGTCCCGTCGGACCAGACCTCCCCTCCCGCGCGTCTCCGCTCGCATCCACAGACGGACGCGCCTCCCCCAGGCACACCGAAGAGGCCACTCAAGGATCCGTGCCCCACCCCCTCTCCCACCGCTGTCCCGCGACCCCATGTTCTCCACTCCCCCAGTTCAGCAGCCCTCCCCTCACCTTTTTCCCCTCACCTCGCTCGCCCTCTCACGCCGAGCGATCACCAACTAACACACCCACCGAAGCACCCACCCACCCCCCCCCCCCCCCCTAGACGTGCGCCCCCAGCCCCTTACGCTCCCGGGAACGCCATCGAGGGACCAGCCCCCTTCGTTCCCCGGGCACACGCCCTTCCCGCCGCCCCCGGCCAAGCCCCCTTTGACTTCCTTTAGCAATTCATTGTTGAAGAAATCCAACGCACCCGTGACAACCCCTTGCTCGCTTCACAGCATACCACGCGCGAATGGAACGCGCCACGTGCGCCAATCGACGGGCCACACCAGACGCCAGACCCACCCACTCGACTCCGCGCC
>NW_017203903.1:0-18762 GCF_001704415.2 Capra hircus | reverse complement strand
ACACAAGAGAGAGATTGGAATGGACTGAGACTCTGGGGGATCTGGGAAATGGTGGCACGAGTCTTGAGTTCCTCTCGCCTTTCCTGAGGAGACCGCCTCCTTCAGATGCGACGGGAATGCAGGCAATTCTTTCCCAACCACGCAGGGAAAGGATCCATCCTCTCGAGCTAAGAGGCATAAAACGGTGCTCCTCTGGATGTGGGCGGGACTCTCGTGGCTTCCTCTCCAGTGGAGACGGTAATGTCGGGGAACTTCTTGAGTTGCAGCAAGGGTGTGAAGGACCCTTTGGAAGTTCCAGAGGTTAGGTGTGATTAACCTCGAGACGCCTCAGTGGAAATGGGCCTCATCTCGCCTGGAGGGGAGAACCTCCTGGATTTTTTCGGAGTTGGGGGCAGGTGCTCTCGACTTACGAAAGGGACCTCAGGGACCCGTTCTGGTGGCCTCAGCAAAGGCCGGTCCCCATGCGAGATGCTTGGGGGCTTCTCGTTATTCCTCTACCTTCGATGTCGGGGCCTAAGACCTTGTGTGGAGTTGGTGCCGGAAATCTGAGGATTCATCTGCAGTGGCTGACATGGATCTTGGGTGTACTTCAGGAGTCTCCCCAGGGGAGTCAGTGCTCGTCTCGAGTGTGGGCATGCAGTTCGATACCCTCCCGAGCTGTAGCAGCAGTGTCACGCTTCCCCGTCGAGTAGATCAAGGGATCTGTGGCTTTCCCTCGAGGCTTTCCCACGAGGCTTTCCCACAGGACTGTCCCACGTGCCACCGTGGTGTGAGTCAATCCTCGCTTGAAAGTCGAGGCAGTGCAAGGGAAAACAGGTTTTCCCTGGAATGGACTGAGACATCTGGGGGAATCTGGGAATGGTGGCACGACCCTGGAGTTCCTCTCGCCTTTCCTGTGAGAGTGCCTCCACTTCAGATGTGACGGGAAACGCCGGGAATTCTTTTCCCGCGACCACGCAGGGAAAGGATCCCGTGCTCTTGAGCTTTGAGGCGGAAATCGGGGCTCCTCTGGATGTGGGCAGGACTCTCGTGCTTCCTCTCGAGAGGAGACGGGTATGTCGGGGATCTTCTTGAGCTGCAGCAAGGGTGTGAAGGACCCTTTGGAATTTCCCGAGGCTTGGTGTGATTAGCCTCGAGACGTCTGCTGCGGAAATGGGCCTCATCTCGCCTGGAGGGGAGAACCTCTTGGATTTTCTCGAGTTGGCGCAGGTGGCTCTCGGACTTACGACGGGGACCTCAGGGACCCGCTTCTGGTGGCCTCAGGAAAGGCCAGTGCCCATGCAGTTGCTCGGGGGGCCTCTCGGGATTCCTCTCCCGTAGATGCCGGGGGCGCTAAGACCTTGTGTGGAGTCGGTGCCGGAACCTGAGGATTCCTCTCCAGTGCTGACATGGATCTTGGGGTACTTCTGGAGTCTCCCCAGGGGAGTCAGTCCTCGTCTCGAGTGGGGGCATGCACGTGCGCTTTCCTCCCAAGCTGTAGCAGCAGTGTCACGCTTCCCTTCGCGTGGATCAAAGGGATCTGTGGCTTTCCCTCGAGGCTTTCCCATGAGGCTTTCCCATCGAGGCTTTCCCACAGGTCTGTCCCACGTGCCACCGTGGTGTGAGTCGATCCTCGGCTTGAAAGTCGAGGCAGTGCAAGGGAAAACAGGTTTCCCTGGAATGGACTGAGAAATCTGGGGGACTCTGGGAATGGTGGCACGACCCTGGAGTCCTCTCGCCTTTCCTGTGGAGAGCGCCTCCTCTTGAGTTGCGACGGGAACGCCGGGAATTCTTTCCCCACCACGCAGGGAAAGGACCCTCCTCTTCGAGCCTAGAAGCGGAAACGGGCTCCTCTGGATGTAGGCGGGACTCTCGTGCTTCCTCTCGAGTGGAGACGGGTATGTCGGGGAACTTCTTGAGTTGCAGTCAAGGGTGTGAAGGACCCTTTGGAAGTTCCAGAGGTTAGGTGTGATTAGCCTCGAGACGCCTCAGCGGAAATGGGCCTCATCTTGCCTGGAGGGGAGAACCTCCTGGATTTCCTCGAATTGCCGGCAGGTGCTATCGACTTACGACGGGGACCTCAGGGACCCGCTCTGGTGGCCTCAGGAAAGGCCAGTCCCCATGTGAGTTGCTCGGGGCCTCTCCGGATTCCTCTCCCTTCGATGCCGGGGCCTAAGACCTTGTGTGGATGTCGGTGCCGGAACCGGAGGATTCCTCTCCAGTGCTGACATGGATCGTGGGGTACTTCTTGAGTCTCCCCAGGGGAGTCAGTCCTCGTCTTGAATGGGGTCATGCACGTGCGCTTTCCTCCCGAGCTGTAGCAGCAGTGTCACGCTTCCCTTCGCGTGGATCAAGGGATCTGTGGCTTTCCATCGAGGCTTTCCCACGAGGCTTTCCCACAGGGCTGTCCCACGTGCCACCGTGGTGTAGTTCGATCGTCGGCTTGAAAGTCGAGGCAGTGCAGGGAAAACAGGATTCCCTGGAATGGACTGAGACATCTTGGGGACTCTGGGAATGGTGGCACGACCCTGGAGTTCCTCTCGCCTTTCCTGTGGAGAGCGCCTCCTCTTGAGATGCGATGGGAACGCTTGGAATTCTTTGCCGATCACGCAGGGAAAGGATTCCACCTCTCGAGCTAGCAGGCGGAAACGGGGCTCCTCTGGATGTGGGCGGGACTCTCGTGCTTCCTCTCGAGTGGAGACGGGTATGTCGGGGAACTTCTTGAGTTGCAGAAAGGGTGTGAAGGACCCTTTGGAAGTTCCAGAGGTTAGGTGTGATTAGCCTCGAGACGCCTCAGCGGAAATGGTCCTCATCTCCCCTGGAGGGGAGAACCTCCTGCATTTTCACGAGTTGTGGCAGGTGGTCTCGACTTACGACGGGGACCTCAGGGACCCGTTCTGGTGGCCTCAGGAAAGGCCAGTGCCCATGCGAGTTGCCTCCGGGCCTCTCGGGATTCCTCTCCCGTCGATGCCGGGGCCTAAGACCTTGTGTGGAGTTGGTGCCGGAACCTGAGAATTCCTCTGCAGTGCTGACATGGATCTTGGGGTACTACTGGAGTCTCCCCAGGGGAGTCAGTCCTCGGCTCGAGTGGGGGCATGCACCTGCGCTTTCCTCCCGAGCTGTAACAGCAGTGTCACGCTTCCCTTCGCGTGGATCAAGGGATCTGTGGCTTTCCCTCGAGGCTTTCCCATGCGGCTTTCCCACGTGGCTTTCCCACAGGGCTGTCCCAGGTGCCACCGTGCTGTGAGTCGATCCTCGGCTTGAAAGTTGAGGCAGAGCAGGGAAAACAGGTGTCCCTGGAATGGACTGAGACATCTGGGGGACTCTGGGAATGGTGGCACGACCCTGGAGTTCCTCTCGCCTCTCCTGTGGAGAGCGCCTCCACTTGGGATGCAAGGGGAACACAGGGAATTCATTCCCGACCACGCAGGGAAAGGATCCCTCCTGTCGAGCTAGGAGGCGGAATCGGCGCTCCTTTGTATGTGAGTGGGACTCTCGTTCTTCCTCTCCAGTGGAGACGGGTATGTGGGGGAACTTCTTGAGTTGCAGCAAGGGTGTGAAGGACCCTTTCGAAGTTCCAGAGGTTAGATGTGATTAGCCTCGAGCCCCCTCAGCGGAAATGGGCCTCATCTCGCCTGGAGGGGAGAACCTCCTGGATTTTCTCGAGTTGCGGCAGGTGGTCTCGACTTACGACGGGGACCTCAGGGTCCCGCTCTGGTGGCCTCAGGAAAGGCCAGTCCCCATGCGAGTTGCTCGGGTGCCTCTCGGGATTCCTCTCTCCTTGATGCCGGGACCTAAGACCTTGTGTGGAATCGGTGCTGGAACCTGTGGATTCCTCTCCAGTGCTGACATGGATCTTGGGGTACTTCTGGCAGTCTCCCCAAGGGAGTCAGTCCTCCTCTCGAGTGGGGGCATGCACGTGCGCTTTCCTCCCGAGCTGTAGCAGCAGTGTCACGCTTCCCTTCGCGTGGATCAAGGGATCTGTGGCTTTCCCTCGAGGCTTTCTCATGAGAATTTCCCACGTGCCTTTCCCACAGGTCTGTCCCACGTGCCACCGTGGTGTGAGTCGATCCTCGGCCTGAAAGTCGAGGCAGAGCAGGGAAAACAGGTGTCCCTGGAATGGACTGAGACATCTGGGGGACTCTGGGAATGGTGGCACGACCCTGGAGTTCCTCTCGCCTTTCCTGTGGAGCCCACCTCCTCTTGAGATGCGAGGGGAAACGCCGGGAATTCCTTCCCGAACACGCAGGGAAAGGATCCCTCCTCTCGAGCTAGGATGCGTAATCGGGGCTCCTCTGGATGTGGGCGGGACTCTCGTGCTTCCTCTCGAGTGGAGACGGGTATGTCGCAGAACTTCTTGAGTTGCAGCAAGGGTGTGAAGGACCCTTTGGAAGTTCCAGATGTTAGATGTGATTAGCCTCGAGCCCCCTCAGCGGAAATGGGCCTCATCTCGCCTGGAGGGGAGAACCTCCTGGATTTTCTCGAGTTGCGGCAGGTGCTCTCGACTTACGACGGGGACCTCAGGGACCCGCTCTGGTGGCCTCAGGAAAGGCCAGTCCCCATGCGAGTTGCTCGGGGGCCTCTCGGGATTCCTCTCCCGTCGATGCTGCGGCCTAAGACCTTGTGTGGAGTCGGTGCCGGAACCTGAGAATAACTCTCCAGTGCTTACATGGTTCTTGGGGTACTTCTGGAGTCTCCCAGGTGAGTCAGTCCTCATCTCTGTTGGGGGCATGTATGTGCACTTTCCTCCAGAGCTGTAGCAGCAGTGTCACGCTTCCCTTCGCGAGGATCCAGGGATCTGTGGCTTTATCTGGAGGCTTTCCCACGATGCTTTTTCATGAGGAATTCCCACAGGGCTGTCCCACGTGCCACCGTGGTGTGAGTCGTTCCTCGGATTGAAAGTCGAGGCAGTGCAGGGAAAACAGGTTTCCCTGGAATGGACTGAGAAATCTGGGGGACTCTGGGAATGGTGGCACCACCCTGGAGTTCCTCTCGCCTTTCCTGTGGAGAGCAACTCCCCTTGAGATGTGACGAAAACGCCGGGAATTCTTTCCCGATCACGCAGGGAAAGGATCCCTCCTCTCGAGCTAGGAGGCGGAAACGGGGCTCCTTTGGGTGTGGGCGGGACTCTCGTGCTTCCTCTCGAGTGGAGACGGGTATGTCGGGGATCTTTTTGAATTGCATCAAGGATGTGAAGGACCCTTTGGTAGTTCCAGAGGTTAGGTGTGATAAGACTCTA
Organism: Capra hircus; assembly: GCF_001704415.2. NCBI lineage: Eukaryota > Metazoa > Chordata > Mammalia > Artiodactyla > Bovidae > Capra > Capra hircus. Next base: position 13,544 of record NW_017203903.1, on the reverse strand, counting down.
GACACCTCAGCGGAAATGGGCCTCATCTCGCCTGGAGGGGAGAACCTCCTGGATTTTCTCGAGTTTCGGCATGTGCTCTCAACTTAAGACGGGTACCTCAGGGACCCGCTCTGGTGGCCTCAGGAAAGGCCAGTCCCCATGGAGTTGCTCGGGGGCCTCTCGGTATTCCTCTCCCGTCGATGCCGTGGCCTAAGACCTTTTGTGAATTCGGTGCCAGAACCTGAGGATTCCTCTCCAGTGCTGACATGGATCTTGGGGTACTTCTGGAATCTCCCCAGGGGAGTCAGTCCTCGTCTCGAGTGGGGGCATGCACGTGCGCTTTCCTCCCGAGCTGTAGCCGCAGTGTCACGCTTCCCTTTGCGAGGATCAAGGGATCTGCGGCTTTCCCTCGACGATTTCCCACGAGGCTTTCCCACGAGGCTTTCCCGCAGGGCTGTCCCATGTGCCACCGTGGTGTGAATGCATCTTCGGCTTGAAAGTCGAGGCAGTGCAGGGAAAACAGTTTTTCCCTGGAATGGACTGAGACATCTGGGGGACTCTGGGAATGGTGGCACGACCCTGGAGTTCCTCTCGCCTTTCCTGTGGAGAGTGCCTCCTCTTGAGATGCAACGGGAACGCCGGAAATTCTTTCCCGACCACGCAGGGAAAGGATCCCTCCTCTCGAGCTAGGAGGCGGAAACGGGGCTCCTAAGGATGTGGGCGGGACAATCGTGCTTTCTCTCGAGTGGAGACGGGTATGTCGCGGAACTTCTTGAGTTGCAGCAAAGGTGTGAAGGACCCTTTGGAAGTTCCAGAAGTTAGGTGTGATTAGCCTCGAGACGCCTCAGCGGAAATGGGCCTCATCTAGAATGGAGGGCAGAACCTCCTGGATTTTCTCGAGTTGCCGCAGGTGCTCTCGGCTTCCGACGGGGACCTCAGGCACCCGCTTTGGTGGCCTCAGGAAAGGCCAGTCCCCATGCGAGTTGCTCGGGAGCCTCTCGTGATGTCTCTCCCTCTTCAATGCTGTCTTGGATCTTGACTGGCCTTTCCTGAGGCCACCAGAGCGGGTCCCTGCGGTCCCCATTGTAAGTCGAGAGCACCTACCGCAACTGGAGAAAATCAAGGATGTTCTCCCCTCCAGGCAAAATGAAGCCTATTTCCGCTGACACATCTCAAGGCTAAGCACACTTAAACCCTGGAACTTCCAAAGGGTCCATCACACCCTTGCTGCAAATCAAGAAGTTCCCCGACATACCCGTCTGCACTTAAGAGGAAGCACGATAGTTCCGCCCACATCCAGAGGAGCCCCGTTTCCGCCTCATAGCTCGAGAGGAGGGATCCTTTCCCTTCGAGGTCGGGAAAGAATTCCCGGCGTTCTCGTCGCATCTCAAGAGGAGGCGCTCTCCACAGGAAAGGCGAGAGGAACTCCAGGGACATGCCACCATTCTCCGAGTCCCCCAGATGTCCCAGTCCATTCCAGGGAAACCTGTTTCCCCGCACTGACTCGACTTTCAAGCCGAGGATCGACTCACACCACTGTGGCACGTGGGACAGCCCTGTGGCAAAGCCTCGTGGGAAAGCCTCATGGGAAAGCCTCGAGGGAAAGCCACAGATACCTTGATCCACGAGATGGGAAGCACGACACTGCTGCTACCGCTCGGGAGGAAAGCGCACGTGCATGACCCCACTCGAGCCGAGGACTGACGCAAGCTTGGGAGACTCCAGAAGTACGCCAAGATCCATGTCAGCACTGGAGAGGAATCCTCAGGTTCCGGTCCCGACTCCACACAAAGTCTTAGGCCCCGGCATAGACGGGAGAGGAATCCTGAGAGGCCCCCTAGCACCTCGCATGGGGACTGGCCTTTCCTGAGGTCACCAGAGCGGGTCCCTGATGTCTCCGTCGTAACTCGAGAGCACCTGACGCAACTCGAGAAAATCCAGGAGGTTCTCCCCTGCAGGCGAGATGAGGCCCGTTTCCACTGAGGTGTCTCGAGGCTAATCACACGTGAACTCTGGAACTTCAAAAGAGTCTTTCACAGTCATGCTGCAACTCAAGAAGTTCCCCGACATACCCGTCTCCACTCAAGAGGAAACACGAGGGTCCCGGCCACATCCAGAGGAGCTCCGTTTCCGGCTCGTAGCTCGAGATGAGGGATCACTTCCCTACATGGTCGGGAAAGAATTTCCGGCATTCCCATCGCATCTCAAGAGGAGGCGCTCTCCAAAGGAAAGGGGAGAGGAACTGCAGGGTCGTGCCACCATTCCAAGACTCCCCCAGATGTCTCAGTCCATTCCACAGGAACCTGTTTTCCCTGCACTGCCTCGGCTTTCACCCCGAGGATCGACTCACACCACCGAGGACACGTGGGACAGCCCTGTGGGAGAGCCTCGTGGGAAAGACTCGAGGGAAAGTCACAGATCCCTTGGTCCACGCAAGCAGAAGCATGACACTGATGCTACAGCATGGGAGGAAAGGGCACACTCATGCTCCCACTCGAGACGAGGCCTGAATCCCCTGGGGAGACTCCAGAGGTACCCCAAGATCCATGTCAGCACTGGAAAGGAATCCTCAGGTTCCGGCACCGACTGCACACAAGGTCTTAGGCCCCGACATCGAAGGGAGAGGAATCCCGAGAGGCCCCCGAGCAACTCGCATGGGGACTGGCCTTTCCTCAGGCCACCTAAGCGGGTCCTTGAGGTCCAGGTCGTAAGTCGAGAGCACCTGCCGCAACTCGAGAAAATCCAGGAGGTTCTCCCCTCCAGGTGAGATGAGGCCCATTTCCGCTGAGGCGTCTCGAGGCTAATCACACCTAAACTCTCGAACTTCCAAAGAGTCCTTCACACCCTTGCTTCCACTCAAGAAGTTCCCCAACATACCCATCGCCACTTGAGAGGAAGCAAAGAATCCCGCCCATATCCAGTGGAGCCCCTTCTCTGCCTCATAGCTCGAGAGGAGGGATCCTTTCAGTGCGTAGTCGGGAAAGAATTCCCTGCATTCCCATCGCATCTCAAGAGGAGGCGCTCTCCACAGGAAAGGCGAGAGGAACTCCAGGGTCGTGCCACCATTCCCAGAGTCCCCAAGATGTCTCAGTCCATTCCAGGGAAAACTGTTTTCCTGGCACTGCCTCCACTTTCAAGCCGAGGATCGACTCACACCACGGTTGCACGAGGGAAAGCCCTGTGGGAAAGCCTCGTGGAAAGCGTTGTGGTAAACCCTCGAGGGAAAGCCACTGATCCCTTGATCCACACGAAGGGAAGCGTGACACTGCTGCTACAGCTCTGGAGGAAAGCACACGTGCAAGCCCCAACTCGAGACGAGGACTGACTCCCCTGGGGAGACTCCAGAAGTACCCCCAAATCCATGTCAGCACTGGAGAGGAATACTCAGGTTCCGGCACCGACACGACACAAGGTCTTAGGGCCCGGCTACGACGGGAGAGGAATTCCGAGAGGCCCCCTAGCCACTCGCATGGGGACTGACCTTTCCTGAGGCCACCAGAGCGGGTCCCTGAGGTCCCTGTCGTAAGTCGAGGACACCTGCCGCAACTCGAGAAAATCCAGGAGGTTCTCCCTTTCAGGGGAGATGAGGCCCATTTCCGCTGTGGCGTCACGAGGCTAATCACACCTAACCTCTGGAACTTCCAAAGGGTCCTTCACACCCTTGCTTCAACTCAAGAAGTTCCCCGAAATACCCATCTCGACTCGAGAGGAAGCACGAGAGTCCAGCCCACATTCAGATGAGCCGTGTTTCCGGCTCCTAGCTCGAGAGGAAGGATCCTTTCCCTGCGTGTCCGGAAAGAATTCCCGGCGTTCCCGTCGCATCTAAGGAGGAGGTGCTCTAAACAGTAAAGGTGAGAGGAACTCCAGGTCGTGCCACCATTCCCAGAATCCCCCAGATGTCTCAGTCCATTCCAGGGAAACCTGTTTTCCCTGCACTGCCTCGACTTTCAATCCGAGGATAGAGTCATACCACGGTGGCACGTGGGAGAGCCCTGTGGGAAAGCCTCGAGGGAAAGCCTCGTGGGAAAGCCTCGAGGTAAAGCCACAGATCCCTTGATCCACGTGAAGGGAAGCGTGACACTGCTGATACAGCTTGGGAGGTAAGCGCACGTGCATGACCCCACTCGAGACGAGGACTGACTCCCAGGGGAGACTCCAGAAGTACCCCAAGATCCATGTCAGCACTGGAGAGAAATCCTCAGGTTCCAGCACCGATCCACACAAGGTCTTAGGCCCTGGCATCAACGGCAGAGCAATACCGAGAGGCCCCCGAGCAACTCGCATGGGGACTGGCCTTTCCTGAGGACACCAGAGCGAGTCCCTGAAGGCCCCGTTGTAAGTCGAGGGCACCTGCCGCAACTCGAGAAAATCCAGGAGTTTCTCCCCTCTAAGCGAGATGATGCCCATTTCCACAGAGGCGTCTCGAGGGTAATCACATCTAACCTCTGGAACTTCCAAAGGATCCTTCACACCCTTGCTGCAACTCAAGAAGTTCCCCGACATACCCGTCTCCACTCGAGAGGAATCAGGAGAGTCCCTCCCTCATCCAGAGGAGCCCCGTTTCCGCCTCCTAGCTCGAGAGCAGGGATCCATTACCTGCGTGGTCGGGAAAGAATTGCCGGCGTTCCCGTCGCAACTCAAGAGGAGGGGCTCTCCACCGGAAGGGCGAGAGGTACTCCAGGGTCTTGCCACCATTCCCAGAGTCCCCCAGATGTCTCAGTCCATTCCAGGGAAACCTGTTTTCCCTGCACTGCCACGACTTTCAAGCCGAGGATCGACTCACACCACGGTGGCATGTGGGACAGCCCTGTGGGAAAGCCTCGTGGGCAAGCCTCGAGGGAAAGCCACAGATCCATTGATCCACGGGAAGGGAAGCGTGACACTGCTGCTACAGCTCGAGAGGAAATCGCACGTGAATGTCCCAATTCGAGACGAATACTGACTCCCCTGTGGAGACTCCAAAAGTACCCCAAATCCATGTCAGACTGGAGAGGAATCCTCAGGTTCCGGCAGAGATTCCACACAAGGTCTTAGGCCCCGGCATCGACGGGAGAGGAATCCCGAGAGGCCCCAGAGCTACTCGCATGGGGACTGGCCTTTCCTGAGGCCACCATAGCGGGTTCCTGAGGTCTCTGTCATATGTTGAGAGCACCTGCCACAACTCGAGAAAATCCAGGAGGTTCTCCACTCCAGGCGAGATGAGGCCCATTTCCGCTGAGGCGTCTCGAGGCTAATCACACCTAACCTCTGGAACTTACAAAGGGTCCTTCACACCCTTGCTGCAACTCAAGAAGTTCCCCGACATACCCGTCTCCGCTCGAGAGGAATCACGAGAGTCCCGCCCTCATCCAGAGAAGCCCCGTTTCCGCCTCCCAGCTCGAGAGGAGGATTCCTTTCCCTGCCTGGTCGGGAAAGAATTCCCGGCGTTCCCGTCGCATCTCAAGAAGAGGCGCTCTCCACAGGAAAGGCGAGAGGAACTCCAGGGTCGTGCCACCATTCCCAGAGTCCCCCAGATGTCTCAGTTCATACCAGGGAAACCTGCTTTCCCTGTATTGCCTCGACATTCAAGCCGAGGATTGACTCACACCACGGTGGCACGTGGGACAGCCTTGTGGGAGAGCCTCGTGGGAAAGCCTCGTTGGAAAGCCTCGAGGGAAAGCCAGAGATCCCTTGATCCATGGGAAGGGAAGCGTGACACTGCGGCTACAGCTGGGGAAGGAAAGCGCACGTCCATGCCCCTACTGGAGACGAAAACTGACTCCCCTGGGGAGACTTCAGAAGTACCCCAAGATCCATGTCAGCACTGGAGAGGAATCCTCAGGTTCTGGCACCGACTCCACACAAGGTTTTAGGTCCCGACATCGACGGGAGAGGAATACCGAGAGGCCCCCGAACATCTCGCATGGGGACTGGCCTTTCCTGAGGCCACCAGAGCGGGTCCCTGAGGTCCCCGTCGTAAGTCGAGAGCACCTGCCGCAACTCGAGAAAATCCAGGAGGTTCTCCCCTCCAGGCGAGATGAGGCCCATTTCCGCTGAGGCGTCTCGAGGCGATTCACACCTAACCTCTGGAACTTACAAAGGGTCCTTCACACCCTTGCTGCAACTAAAGAAGTTCCCCGACATATCCGTCTCGACTCGAGAGGAAGCACGACAGTCCCGCCCACATGCAGAGCAGCCCCGTTTTCGCCTCCTAGCTCGAGAGGAGGGATCCTTTCCCTGCGTGATCTGTAAAGAATTCCCGGCGTTCCCATCGCATCTCAAGAGGAGGCGCTCTTGACATGAAAGGCGAGAGGAACTCCAGGGTCGTGCCACCATTCCCAGAGTCCCCCAGATGTCTCAGTCCATTCCAGGGAAACCTGTTTTCCCTGCACTGCCTCGACTTTCAAGCCGAGGATCGACACACACCAAGGTGGCATGTAGGACAGCCCTGTGGGAGAGCCTCGTGGGAAAGCCTCGTGGGAAAGCCTCGAGGGAAAGCCACAGATCCCTTAATCCACGTGAAGGGAAGCGTGACACTGCTGCTAAAGCTTGGGAGGAAAGCGCACGTGCAGGCCTCAACTCGAGACGAGGACTGAATCCCCTGGAGATACTCCAGAAGTGCCCCAAGGTCCATGTCAGCACTGGGGAGGAATGCTCAGGTTCCGGTACCGACTCCACACAAGGTCTTAGGCCCCGGCATCGACGGGAGAGGAATCCCGAGAGGCCCCCGAGCAACTCGCATGGGGACTGCCCTTTCCTGAGGCCACCAGAGCGGGTCCCTGAGGTCCCCGTCGTAAGTCGAGAGCACCTGCCGCAACTCGAGAAAATCCAGGAGGTTCTCCCCTCCAGGCGAGATGAGCCCCATTTCCGCTGAGGCGTCTCGATGCTAATCACACCTAACCTCTGGAACTAACAAAGGGTCCTTCACACCCCTTGCTGCAACTCAAGAAGTTCCCCGACATACCTGTCTCCACTCGAGAGGAATCAGGAGAGTCCCTCCCTCATCCAGAGGAGCCCCGTTTCCGCCTCCTAGCTCGAGAGCAGGGATCCTTTACCTGCGTGGTCGGGAAAGAATTCCCGGCGTTCCCGTCGCATCTCAAGGGGAGGGGCTCTCCACAGGAAGGGCGAGAGGTACTCCAGGGTCGTGCCACCATTCCCAGAGTCCCCCAGATATTTCAGTCCATTCCAGGGAAACCTGTTTTCCCTGCACTGCCACGACTTTCAAGCCGAGGATCGACTCACACCATGGTGGCACGTGGGACAACCCTGTGCGAAAGCCTCGTGGGCAAGCCTCGAGGGAAAGCCACAGATCCCTTGATCCCCGCGAAGGGAAGCGTGACACTGCTGCTACAGCTCGGGAGGAAAGGCACGTGCATGCCCCCACTCGCGACAAAGACTGACTACCCTGGGGAGACTCCAGAAGTATCCCAAGATCCATGTCAGCACTGGAGAGGAATCCTCAGTTTCCGGCACCGACTCCACACAAGGTCTTATGCCGGGGTCCAGCCCCGGTGCATCCAGGGAATTCGAAGGGTGGATGGCGTTGTCATGGAAAGTCTTGTTTATTTATTAATGTAAGATTAGATTAGGAAACTATAGTGTGGTAAGAAGATTAAGTGGAGGAAGAGGGCTGAATAGCTTGGTTTACTCGGAAGGCCAATAAAATTCCAGACAAGGAATTTGCACCACCTACGTTGGGCCACCGGCGCCCGCTTGAATATCTAAGGGTGCCTCGCCTTAAGCTCCCTTTCGTGCGGGTCTTAACAGCCAGGGCAAGTAAGTAGACCTGGCGAGCCTCCGCACTCCAGGTGGAGATTCAGCCTGAAGTTAAAGTAAAGAGCAGAGAGAAGGAAAGGTAGAGAAGAAGAAAGAGAGAGAAAGACACGGGGGGAGCCAGAGTCCCAAGAAACCAGGCTGAGAGACTAGTTCGAGAAGCTGGTCCGAGAAACTGGCCCCGGCCCCTGGCCTCCTCCTTTATTGTTCAGAAGGCCTTTTATACTTTTGATAAAACAAGGAGATCAATGGATAACACAAAATTATGTAGCGTTCACAACCCAGATTCTTTCTGTATATCATTTTGTATACAAAAGGTCTCAGGTGATTTACATTATCTTCTGGCCAAGAAGCTTGTTAACACTTTTTTGGCTCTCTTCCTTAATGAATGTTAATTTTGTTTCCCCTGAAGTGTTTTTCTTTAATCTGCATCTCCTTAAAGCATTAAAGTTACATCTCTATAGAACAAAGGTGCAGTGGGTTATAACAAAGAAGTACTTAACTCAAAGATCTAATGTTGCTAATACCAGGTCTACTACTTGTTTTTCTATATACCAACTATATCTAAAAATAAAGGATATGAAAATTTGGCAGCAAGCATTGACCCAAAAAATGAAACTTTTAATCAGTCCTATTCTAAAGATTTTGACTCCTCGAAAGCTCCTGCATTCGTAGGATGTTTTAAGCTTCCTGTGCCTCCTGCGGTCAGGAGGCCTCAAACAATCACAAGCGCAGCTGTACGAGTCCTACAGGCAGGCTAGAAAGCCATCAGAGGGTTTTTGGATTGAAACACTCTTTAAAATGCAGAAGACTAACGCGCTGAATTGACTTTTTCCAGAAAAGGTCAGAAGAGTGAAAAAGCAGAGCACAAAAACCGGCAGATTTTTGTTGGGGTACATGCTTAAAAAATTTCCAGAGGGGTCCCTGAAGTCTGAGCACGCCTTGCGTATGTCAGCTTCCTTCCTCATGACCTTGTCACGGGCGGGCTTCCTCACGCTGGCTCCCGGCAGTCTTAGGCCCTGGCATCGACGGGAGAGGAATCCCGAGAGGCCCCCGAGCAACTCGCATGGGGACTGGCCTTTCCTGAGGCCACCAAGGCGGGTCCCTGAGGTCCCCGGCGTAAGTTGAGAGCACCTGCCGCAACTCGAGAAAATCCAGGAGGTTCCCCCTCCAGGCGAGATGAGGCCCATTTCCGCTGAGGCGTCTCGAGGCTAATCACACCTAACCTCTGGAACTTCCAAAGGGTCCTTCACACCCTTGCTGCAACTCAAGAAGTTCCGTGACATGCCCGTCTCCACTCGAGAGGAAGCACGAGAGTCCCGCCCTCATCCAGAGGAGCCCCGTTTCCGCCTCCTAGCTCGAGAGGAGGGATCCTTCCCCTGCGTGGTCGGGAAAGAATTCCCGGCGTTTCCGTCGGCATCTCAAGAGGAGGCGCTCTCCAGGAAGGCGAGAGGAACTCCAGGGTCGTGCCACCCTTTATCATATGCTCTTGGTTGGCCCTTCTTACCGCATCCCACCTTGCCACGACCTCGTCTCAGTCCCACGTGGCACAGGGCATATACCCCCTAGTTTGCACTGGTCCCACCCATGCTACGACTTAATCAAGCGAGCGGAGTATTGAGCAGGGCTGCGACTCCACACGCGATGTGGTCGTGGGACAGTCAACTGTCGTGGCAAAGCGCTCGTGCGGTGAAGCAGTCTTGAGGGACACAGTGCAGGGACAAACGACATGCTGATGCCAGCGCGGAAGGGGAAGCGTGACCTGCTGCACAGGCTTTGCGAGAGGGAAATCGCAGCTGTTGGAGGTGCCCACGAAATACGCGACGAGGACTGACTTTTCCTGGCCGTGGGGACGAGTTACTCCTCGAGGGAAAAATACTCTAAGAGCTCGCATTTGGTGACGCACACCGGGCGAGGAATACCTCAGGTTGCCGAGCTTTTGAGGGCGCTGACTGCCACACCAAGTCTCTTAGGCCGGCATCGACCATGGAGAAGTGAATCGTTTCCCGATGAGACGTCGACCGAACTGTCGCCTTTGGGGTTACTTGTGCGCTTGGGTCTGAAGGGAAACCTAGGAGGGCGGGGCGTCACCGTGGAGAAGTTTTCCCACCATCATAAGGTGGGAAGAAATCCTGCCTGTCAACTCGAGAAATCCAGGAGGTTCTCCTCCCGCAAAGCGAGAATTAGGCGACCCACCACTTTGCCGCAGGGGGAAAGGTTCAGCCTCAACGTCTCCAGCTAGCGGTCAGTGCGGAGGCTAAATTCACCCCCGGAGCCGCCCTCTATCTGGAGCTCAGTCGCGCCGTGGGGAACACTTTCCAAGGGTCCTTCATCCGACTCGCTTCACTTTTTTTTGTTTTTTTTTTTTTGTTTTCTTCCTTGAAAGCGTGGAGAACCGGGATGCGAAATGGGTTATATTTTCTTTGTTGTTTCATTTGGTGTTGCGCTGAAGGTCACAGAGAGAGGTTGTCCCGACAGTAAGGACCGCTGTCTCCTGAGCCAATAGTATTGCACGAAGCACGAGAGGGAGTTTTCCGCGTTCTTCGCTTCATTTAGCCCCTCAGAGAGAGACCGGCCCGTTTCTTAACGCCGGCCTGCACATAATGCTCGAGGGGCACGAGGTCGATCTTTTTCCGCATGGCGTGGGTGCTGGGGAGAGAGGAGGGATTGGCCGGGGTCGTTCCTCCCCGGGCATGCTTAAATGGCAGAAGGAACGGTGGACAGCAGCGAGCGCCGCTGGCCATTATCAGGAAAGTGCCCTAGGAACCGCCGGAACATGTTGCCCCAGGGTCGACGGCGATTTGGCTCCTCCTACTTAAGTGTCCCGCGGGACGATCTCCAGCGCGCGAGGAAACTGCAGCCTCAACGTCTCATGGCGAGGAATTAACAAAACCCTCATTTTCCAAGCCGCAAGCTGGGCCGTCAAAGCTTTCCTCTAATGGCGGGGAGGGATCGACTCACAGGGCCACGGCGGGTGGCGTCAAAGTGGGCAGCTTCCGCACTGTCGTGGACAGTCCCTCGTGTACACGAAGTCGGTCCCATAGGGGCTAAAACCTGCACCGAGGCAGAGCGCCAAGCTTTGGGAAGTGACGCCCCGCGTTTGGATCTCGAAGAATGAGGTGGAGCGATTGGACAGCTGGAAGGGAAAGCTGATAGCCGCTTATCATGCTCGGGGATCACAGCTTAATAAGGGAGACACCCGTGCCCATGGGTCTTCTCTCTCAGTATCGTTACTTGCACAGAACACGAGAGAACATAGACTCGTCGTCCTTGTGGGAGGCCACCCCTCCCGTGGACCTGTTGTTACTCCCCACGCAGATCTCTCATGTCAGCCTAGCTTTAACTTGTGAGGAAAAGAATAACGATCGCCCAATTGACGGCCGTTAGGTCCTTCACGTTCGGCTCGTGTTACTCTCCGGACCATTTATAAAAGGATGTTCAAATCACGGCAAAGAATTACCTTCTGATGGTCTTATATGCGCCTAGGCCCTGCCGTGGTAAAGGACTCCCGTCAATTGTGCGCGATTGTGATTGTTTTGAGGCTTCCTCGAAGCCCGACGGACATGCGCCCGAGAGCAAGGAAGCTTGAAACCACCCGGTCAGCTAGCGAGGCGCTGCAGGCGAGCCTTATTCGAAAGGTGGGAAAGTCAAGAAAGCCTTTTTACGGATAAGGACTGTAATTCACAAAGGTTTTTGCAGATTTGTGGGGGTCCATGGCTCTCGACTGCCAAATTTTCATTCTTATTTTTAGATATAGGTTGGAGAGATCAGGGTAAAAATCCACTCAAGTTAATAATCCCGGTATTGCCACAAATCTATTAGATTTTCAGAGTTTGGGTTACCTTGAGGCTAACAATTCCTGTAGTAAACATAATAATATCTCCGGGTCATGTGTTCTATAGGTTATTATTACTGTATCGTGCCTGTCCTAAAGGGAGATGCCGATTCAAAGAGACAAGACACTCCAGGGAACAAATTACATTACTTAGAAGAGAGCCAGAAAGTGTTCAGAACAAGCTGTACTTGGGCCTAGGAAAGGAATAGATCGTAAGCATTTCCAATCAGCCTGAGACGCCTATGTTGTATACAAAATGATAGTACAGAAAGAATCTGCGGTGTGAGGCTACATAATTGTGGGTTATTCGCATTGGACTGTCATTATCAACAGTAATATAACGGCTTCTGAACCATAAAGCGAGGAGGCCAGGGGCCGGGGGCAGGTTTCTCGGACCAAGCTTCTCGGGAACTAGTCACTCAGCCTGGTTGTCTTGGGACTTCAGGCTCCATCCCAGTGTCCCCTTTTCTCTACTCTTTCTATCTCTCCCGTAACTTTCCTTTCTTCGCTCGTTACTTAACCTTCAGGCTGAATTCTCACACTGAGTGCGGAGGCTCGCCTAGGTCCACCTAATACTTGCCCTGGTCTGTTAAGACCCGCACGAAGGGAGCCTTAAAGCGACCCCTGTCAGATTGTGTCAAACGACTCTGCCGGGTCGCCAAAGGGTCCTTCACCCAACCGTAAACAGGTGGTGCAATTCCTGTGTCCTGGAATTTATTGGCCTCTCCGAGTTATAACCAAGCAGTAATCTCTATGGCCATCTTCCTCCACTATCAATAACATGTCATAGTACTACCATCAAGTCGATCATCTATATTCCTAATCTTTCCACATTAATAAAAACAAAGACTTTCCATGAAAAGCCATCCCACTCTCCTCTTCCACGAATTCCTCTGGATGCAGCAGGGGAGCTTGGAACGCCCGTCAAATAAGGACCCACTTGTGTGGAGAGGTCTGAGGTGCGGACTGAAGGATTCCGCCTCTCCAGTGCCTGGACCATAGCGCATTTGGGATCTTATCGCAATCGTCCCCAGGGAGGATAGGTCCCGGTCCGTTTTGGTGCGATAGTCCGGGGGCGATAAACTGCCGGTCGCTACTTGCCCTCGAGAGGAGGGATCTCCTTTCCCTGCGCTCGGCCGGCGAGCTGTAGCAGCGAGTGTACACGGGGCTATCCCTATTTCCGCGCCGGGGATAAACCGGATCGTGGCTTTGCATCCCTTCGGCAGGCTTCTGGTCGCCCACTCTCTACAGAGGAGGCGACTCTCCCACGGAGGTTTTCGGCAAGGGTTGGTCCCACGTGCCCACCATGGTGTGAAGTCGATCTCGGCTGAAGTCGTCGGCAGTGGGCAGGGAACTGACGGACAGGGAGTTGGAGATGGCACACTTGGGAATGACTGCCACAAGTATCTGGGCGAGCCTCTGGGAGGAGTCTGTGTGGCGTCCACGACCGAATTTCCCCCCTAGGAGTACCAGTCCCTCTGCAGCGCCTTCTGTGGAGAAGCCCTCCCCTTGAGATGCGACGGGGAACATGTCGGGTCACGGGGAATTCAATTAGTCCCCGGAGCCGCTCAACTGCCAGGGTTAAAGTGGATCTCCTCCGGGCTCATTGGCGCTGGAGGCGGAACGGGGCTTCGCCTCTGGATGAGGGGAGGAGAGCATCTGAGCTCTGATTCCTCTTCGAGTGGGAGCAGGGTCCTGGGTCGGGGATCTTTCTCTTGGGAGCTTGCATGTCAGATTTTCGCGACTCACAAAGGCCGAGGATTCGATCGTTGCACACCACGGGTAGGCTTTTCAGTTAGATCTCGCGATGAGGGACGAGGCGCTAGGTGTGACTGATGAGATATAAGGCCTGTCTGCGAATACGGGGAGGCATCGTCGGGCTACGAAGCGGGACAGATCAAGGGAAAGGGGCGCTCAACAAATGCCCCGCATCTGGAGCGGTGGGAGCCAATCCTCGCATGGATTTTTTGCGTATGCG